>NC_136267.1:23367636-23482636 GCF_964187855.1 Myxine glutinosa | reverse complement strand
ATATATATATATATATATATATATATATATATATATATATATATATATATATATATATATATAGATATATATAGATATATATATATATATATTGTTGTGGATATGAGGATTGTGTTTTTTTATTGTGTTTTTATTGTATAGTAAATTGTTGTTAAAATATCGCCCTCCTTAGTCAGGCAGATAGGTGTAACAATTGTGGGTTTATACGTACAAGCATGAAATTTGGCACAGTCATAGATAATAGTCTAATGAATAATTCCAGATATGGACCCACCGCGAAAACGTCCTATGGTAGCCGTGGCGGCCATTTTACAAAATGGCCGCTTTTAGTCTAGTGCAGGGGTTCTTAACCTTTCTAGTGTGGCGCCCCCTTTAGCAATTGTTGCTCGTCTCCACGCCCCACTCCACCTACATCTGACGAAGCCGCTCGTTGGGGAGAGCGCGAGAGGGGTTTCCCTTTTCGCGGGGGGGGGGGGGGGGTGTGCTCTGTGGTGCATTCTGAGGGGTTTGTTCGTTGATATTGAAGCCCCAGGAAATTTTGGAGATATTGAAGAAGCCCCAGGAAGATATTGAAGCCCCAGGAATTTCCCCCCAGGAAATTTTTGAATTCTAGGTGCTCTGTGGTGCATTCTGAGGGGTTTGTTCGTTGATATTGAAGCCAGCCAGGGCTGGGCCCTGGGCCCTGGCTATTGATGTAGATTCTGTTAACAGCCAGGGCCCTAAGCATGGCAGCCAGGGCCGGGCCCTGGCGGGCCCTGGCTTATTTCAAACACTGGATCTGGTACCCTTGAACAGATAATGTTCTTTCAAAATAACAAAGGAGAGATTACAAACCTCGTTTTATTGCTCACGCCCCCCTTGGGGGGTGCGCCCCACAGGTTAAGAACCAAGGGTCTAGTGGCTAGATAGGGGTCTCGTGCACCCCCCCCCCCCCCCCGAAATATACTTCTCATTGACAAAATGTGTAGAAAATGATTTGCTATGTTAAATAGTTGAAAAAATGTCCCACGTATCATTTTAATGCAAATTAGTGCAAATTAGCAAATTAAATAAAGTGCAAATTAGCAAATTAAAGAAAGTTTTTATTTATTTATTGCAACTTGTTATCGTATCTTATCTTTTTTTTCAGTTGGTGTTTCGAACAGCGAAATGTCTAAGTTATCAGCTAGTGGATCCACTGCAACCTGGACAATCAAAGGCGCAGGTACAGACGGATTGGAACAAGTGCGTTTTGTGCCAAAAAATCACACGAGAAAGTTTGCAATGCCCAGCAGAATCAAAACGGCACGATGTGCGTCACAACAAAGACAAAGACAGAGAAACCCCATTGCCCATCTACGTGGGACTCACAGTCCATGCAAGGACTCGGAAACGTGACCTCATTGAGATGCTGTTTGATCTCGCCATTGTTTAGTCGATCGTCTCCAAGAGAGAAATCCAAGACAAGTTTGCAAGTAACTTCGCTAAAGAGTGACTGCTCTTTATTCTCAAGACTCTACATTGCGTCTCAAACACGAGATGGTGATCTTGCAGAATTTTTCCGCCATGAAAACCAAGCATGTCCCCCGTCTTTATCTCAGCTTGGGAAGTTACGACTGGGAACCAAATCAGATCTATTGGTGTGTCTAGAGAGTTGCGCAGAGGTCAGAGGTGATGCTCCAAAACCAGATACTGACGTCACTATCCTTGACGGGGCAGTGTTGGTGAACGTTCTGAAACCAGTTGCTGCCAAAACCTTTGATGATTATGCGCTGAAAGTATTCTTGCCACACATACAAGGTCATTTGCAAAGAGCCTGTCGTGTGGATATAGTCTGGGACCAGTACCGTGACAACAGCCTGAAATCTCAAGCCAGGGACAAACGTGGGAAAGGCATTCGAAGGAGAGTTGACGGATCCACTGTTCTTCCAGGAAATTGGCAGCAGTTCCTGAGAATTGATGCAAACAAAACAGAACTGTTTGCCTTCTTGACAAAACACATCACACATCTTGTATCAGATAAGCAGATAGTCACCACGGATGGTTCAGATGTGACGTGCATTCCCGCACGCGACACCAGTCATCTTGCCCCATGTGACCATGAGGAGGCTGATACACGAATGATGATACATCTCGCGGATGCAGTCCGTGATGGATTTCAGAAAATTCTTCTGCGTACGGTGGATACAGATATAGTGGTATTGGCTGTGGCAGCAACAACCAAACTCAAAATCCAGGAGCTTTGGGTGGCCTTTGGGACAGGCCAGCACTTCAGGTATATTCCAGCACATGAAATTGCAGCATTCCTCGGACCAGATAAGTCACAGGCCCTCCCGATGTTCCATGCATACACAGGGTGTGACACAGTCTCGTCATTTAATACACGGGGCAAGAATACAGCCTGGGATACCTGGAAAGTATTTGACGAATTGACGCCAGCGTTAGTTCATCTCTCCACGGGGACAGCAGACATCTCTGATGACGTTGTGGCAGTGCTCGAGCGGTTCACCATTCTTCTCTACGATCGCACCAGCAATCTCGTCAACATAGACGAAGCTCGACAGGCACTCTTCACGAAGAAAGGACGAGCCATGCAAGCTATTCCCCCTACCAGAGTAGCCCTGGTACAACAAATCAAGAGGGCTGTGTACACGGGTGGCCACTGCTGGGGAAACATGCTCAAGGTTGTTATGGATCTGCCCTCACCTGGGGATTGGGGATGGATCGATCCCCACAACTGGAAACCCCTGTGGTCCATGCTTCCTGAAGCCAGCATTTCATCAAGGGAGCTGATTTGTTGTAAATGCAAAAATGATTGCAAGGGACGATGCAAGTGCAAACAAGCTAGTTTGAAATGTACCGCTTTGTGCCAGTGTGGTGGAGAAAATTGTGACGTATAAACAAGATCAAACTGGAACTATCTAGTAATATAAGTTACCGTTACAGTGCTTGGTGGGTTAATTGACATTGCTGGCAGCACAAATGCAAATTGTGGTCATTTGGAGAATACAATTATGGCATATATGTGTATCTAGAGTCATTTCATTAGAACATAAAGAAGCATTTGTGTCGTCCGGTAAAAAATAATCGCGGTCAAAACGGCCATTTTGTAAAATGGCCGCCATGGCTACCATAGGACGTTTTCGCGGTGGGTCCATATCTGGAATTATTCATTAGATTATTATCTATGACTGTGCCAAATTTCATGCTTGTACGTCTAAACCCACAATTCTTATGATGGATACACTTATCTGCCTGACTACCTTGCTCCAGTGTTGTATAAAGATCAAAGGGCGTTCCCGTAGTTAGTTCCATAAAGCATACATGAAGGACACCATAATATCCCTGTTCAGTAGTTTATTTCCTTATTCTGTGTATTAGGTTAAGGTTTTGTCTTCCATTAATTGAAATACTCCATTGCACCAAGTGAAATAAGATAGATCCCCTTTCATTCCCATTCCCAAATTCCCATTTCCAACTGCGTCATTGCCAAGCCTCAATTGCCAACTGCACTGGGCAGTTTGTTAGGTTTGCTACAGCTGTGGGTTGTTGATTTCGCCCCAAAACCACCATTAAGCATGTGCTCAGCTCGGGGAAGAAGGGCGTGCCCACCCATCGTCATCAAGGGTGGAGTCAGAGGGCCTGTGCCCACCAATCAGGGCCGAAGCGAGCTCACCGAGGGGCGTGTCCTAAAGGCCGGCGGCTTGATCGCCTGAGGCGCTATAAAAGCGCGCACGCAAGAGCCGAGAGTGTGGTTGGACCAAGCGAGAGACGTGCAAAGAAAGGCGTGTCAGAACGGTTGGTGGTTGGACCAAGCGAGAGACGTGCAAAGAAAGGCGCGTCAGAACGTTGGTTGGTGGTTGGTGGCGGAAAGAGAGTTGGTTACAAAAGAGAGTGGGAGAAGTAAAGAGAAGTGAGGCGGAGTGAGGCAGAGTGAAGCCAAGAAAGACAGCAAGCCTTGTGAGGGTTGAGTTGAGGAGGAGCACAAAAAGGGACACCAAGAGTTGCGTCGACGCCACCGAGGTTTTCCCGCCAAGAACCCGAGGAGTCGGAGCTGTCACCTCCAGCCCTGCCGTTTGCAGGGACCTGACCCTTCCTCCCCCTCCAGCCATCCACCTCCTGCCATTCCTATCATCATCCCCCGTGTAAGTGTGTTCGTAGTCTGTCTTTTGTCTTGTCCCTGGGTATAAGTAAGCTTGTATAAGTTAATATTTGCACTGTGTCACCTGCTTTTTCCATTTTCCCTGTATATAACCTTGACTGCCCCTTTTGCTTAGTGTGTGTAGATAATAAATCCTGTTACTCTTCTGTACGTCTTCTTCTTCTTCCTCTTTACATTCGTTCGCTTTAGTCTTTTCCCCATTGAATATCTGTGGCGCGATTCGGCCAACGTTCAGGAATCGGGTTAGTCGGGTAACCGTTCGGGCCGCGGTGCCATCCGCTCGGCCAAACAACATCTTGTCCGCGGTCCGTAACAATATATATATATATATATATATATATATATATATATATATATATATATATATATGTATATATATATATATATATATATGTATATATATATATATAGAATATATTATATATATATATATATATATATATATATATATATATATATATATATATATATATATATATATATATATATATATATATTGTTGTGTGATTCCCTCCCAGTTAACACCAGGAGATTCATGGATGGCCAATAGCAAGCTTCAACTCTGAGGCGACGATCAAATGCGGATTTTACAATATATGCGCGGGAGGAAGAAAGAAGAAGAGGAAACTGAAGAGCTTACCTGTGGTCCTGCTGCAGTCCTCAAACCTGCGGAAAATAAACTCACACGAACCGGATTTAAAATGTACAAAAATAAACAGGTTTATTTAAAACTGAATGCCGGTAACAAGAAACGCGATGGTAAAACTAAGTTCCTATATCGAGGGCTCCCTCACCAGACTTAGAACACAGACAAAGGGAAAGGATAGTTGAAAATAATTGTGTGGTGTGTAACTTGGCTCCGATCACTGGTGATGGCTTGTTAGGGTTGTCAAAATCGTCTGGGGCGCTGGTGACGTTGCGTGCGAAGCGCGCGCATTGGCGCGAAACAGGCCTCACTAGGCTTCGATGAAGGCCTCCCGCGCGAGGCAAATGGGCCGCGTGCAGGGCGCTCCTCCAGCCGTGCCTGGCTCCGTCCACCCGTCCTATGCGTGGAAAACCACAGTTCCTGGTGGCGTCTCCGAATACGGTCTGTCCGATCGTTTCCTGAAGCCCTTCGTCCATGCACAACTGTCTTCTCCCACAGTCCGGAACCAAGAGAGAGAGTTGATGGCAGAGGAAGGAGTGAGGGGCAAGCGAGAGAGAAGGCAAGAGAGACAGAGACAGACACACAGACACATACACACACACACACACACACACACACACACACACACACAGACACAGAGAAAGAAGCAGAGGGCAAGATAAAATGTCGGTCCTAGAGTTATTTTAATGTCGGGTCGTGACATCATCAGCGCTTCTTCACCAATCAGCCCGTAGGCCACCAATGACTGCCCAGCTCTCCACCAATCAGCGCACCACTTCTTACTCGCTCTTCTTTCACCAATCGATGAGTGCCTTCTTACTCCACCGTGGCCAATCAGTGCGTGCCTTCTTTCTCCGCACTGGCCAATCAGCGAGTCCCTTTTTACCCCGGCCTTCCTGTTGGTCAACTCCCGTCCAATCACTGTCCTGGGCGTGGCTCTCGGCCTGCCTGAGCTATGTGTGCCTGCCAGGCGATGTCGATGGTGGTATCCATTGGCAGTGTTCAGAACTGGCTTCCGGTTGGTTTTATTGTTATTATTTCGTGCAATTAATGGGCATTTCCTCACTGGTGTCTGTTGCAGTGCCATAAAGGACAAAGGATGTAAATCACATAGGTTAAGACATACAGGGATAATTTATCCTTATCCCCGAAGCTAAATAACATGCCCTGCCCCCATCGTAACAGGGACAGATATACAACTTATCCGACATTTGGCGAAACAAAACTTATTATATGGTAATGGTTCTCACCCGACATCCGGAGCATGATACCGACACAAATCTACATGACTCTACATATCGCTGGCCACCCCACAGACATAACAATATAACAATATAACAATATATATATATATATATATAATATATATATATATATATATATGTATATATATATGTATATATATATATATATATATATATATATATATATATATCTGTGCAGTGTCTGTCCTGTGTTGTGTTGTGTTGTCACTGAACGACTCCCTCAAATTTTTGTGAAATCCTACCAAACTTCTGGTATGCACCTACCTCTCCCGTGTGTATGTCCTAAGGGTATTTTTTTTTAATTCCAAATGTTTTTCTTGTTTGTTTGTTTGTTTGTTTTTTCAACTAAAGTCTTCAACTTCAATTGTTTATAAAATGTAATATCACGTATATTCCAAATACATTTGTGCAAAATAATTGTTTGAAATATGATTGGTGTAAACCATGACAAAACAGTAACTCAGGTACAGTCATTTATCACTATATCTACATATCTGGGCAGTGTCTGTGTTGTCACTGAACTACTCCCTGAAACTTTTGTTTCCGTGGTTGTGAAGTGTTTTTAATAACATAGTGGTGGTTTTGAATCATGTGGTGGTGAGGTGTTTTGAATTATTTGGTGGTGAGGTGTTTTGAATTATTTGGTGGTGAGGTGTTTTGAATTATGTGGTGGTGAGGTCTTTTGAATTACTTGGTGGTGAGGTGTTTTTAATTATGTGGTGGTGAGGTCTTTTGAATTATGTGGTGGTGAGGTCTTTTGAATTACTTGGTGGTGAGGTGTTTTTAATTATGTGGTGGTGAGGTGTTTTGAATTACTTGGTGGTGAGGTGTTTTAAATCACGTGGTGGTGAGGTGTTTTTAATTATGTGGTGGTAAGGTGTTTTGAAATACTTGGTGGTGAGGAGTTTTTACTTATGTGGTGGTGAGGTGTTTTGAATTACTTGGTGGTGAGATGTTTTTAATTATGTGGTGGTGAGGTGTTTTTGAATTACTTGGTGGTGAGGTGTTTTGAATTACTTGGTGGTGAGATGTTTTAAATTACATGGTGGTGAGGTGTTTTTTATTATGTGGTGGTGAGGTGTTTTGAATTACTTGGTGGTGAGATGTTTTTAATTATGTGGTGGTGAGGTGTTTTGAATTACTTGGTGGTGAGGTGTTTTGAATTACTTGGTGGTGAGATGTTTTAAATTACATGGTGGTGAGGTGTTTTTTATTATGTGGTGGTTAGGTGTTTTAAATAACGTGGGGGTGAGGTGTTTTAAATTACGTGATTGTGAGGTATTTTAAATTATGTGGAGGTGAGGTGTTTTTAATTATGTGGTGGTGAGGTGTTTTAAATTAGGTGTGGGTGAGTTGTTTTAAATTATGTGGGGGTGAGGTGTTTTAAATTATGTGGTGGTGAGGTGTTTTAAATTATGTGGTGGTGCGGTGTTTTAAATTATGTGGGGGTGAGGTGTTTTAAATTATGTGGTGGTGAGGTGTTTTAAATTATGTGGTGGTGAGATGTTTTAATTTATGTGGTGGTAAGGTGTTTTGAATTACATGGTGGTAAGGTGTTTTGAATTATGTGGTGGTGAGGGTGTTAAATTACGTAGGGTGAGGTGTTTTGAATTACTTGGTGGTGAGGTGTTTTGAATTATGTGGTGGTGAGGTGTTTTGAATTACTTGGTGGTGAGGTGTTTTGAATTATGTAGTGGTGAGGTGTTTTGAATTACGTGGTGGTGAGGTGTTTTTAATGATGTGGTGGTGAGGTGTAATCGTCCAAAACTTCCAGTCTGCACCTACCCCTCCCGTATGTTTGTGCTGAGGGGTTCTTTTTTGAATTTTTATATATTTTTTCAACCTAAATCGCTTATAAAAATGTGTTATGTGTTGCATGGGATTAAACCGGAAGGCGGTTATAAAGGAGGCGGGGCATACTGCTTGGCAGAGGAAGCTGGGCCTACGCTGGGCGCCTGTGGTTTTCCCGGCTGTGCAATAAACGACTGATGGTGCACTCAAACTGCCTTCCCAGCCTGATACATTACATGGCGACGAGGATGCGATTCTGGTGAGCGCGTGCAAAGCAAGCTAAGCTATTGCAGTTAGCTGTTGGCCTACCAACTCGTTATTTCACTGCATACGCTACTTGAGCACCATGTCTTACGGCCGGATTGACGAGTTCAACCCGCGCGAAGGAAGCTGGGAGGCGTACATTGAGCGTCTACAGTATTACTACCAAGCTAACGGCATTGAGGATGATGCCAGGAAGAAAGCAATCCTGATGTTGGTATGCGGCAGCGAGACGTTTACTATTCTGAAGAATCTCGCCATGCCCAGGACCTCGATGGATTTAACACACGCCGAGCTTATGGCAGCAATGAAGGAGCACTGCGAACCTACACCCTCAGTCATTGTGAGTCGATTCAATTTTTACATGTGTCGCCAAACCTCAACGCAGTCCATTTCGGCATTCATAGCTCACCTGAAACACCTTGCCCACTTGCCCAGCATTGCCAGTTTGGTGCTGCATTCGACGACATGCTAAGGGACTTGCTCGTAGTGGGAGTGGAGCAAGATCGAATTCGCCGGCGCCTACTTGCTGAACGGACTCTGACATTTTCCAGTGCAAAGGACATTGCTACTGCAATGGAGTGTGCAGACAAAATGCTGCAGATATTGCACGCTCCATCACTTACCAGTCTCGTGCTGACCTGTCATCTGTCAATCGGGTGGGACAACATCCGACCAGAAAATCCGACGCCAAAACACCTGGAAACTGCTTGGCAGCTGGTGCTGGAAAATGTTTCCGCTGCAATGGGGAGCATTCTCCCACTACGTGCCGTTTCAAGAATGCTGCTTGCAACTACTGCCACAAGGTGGGTCATATCGCCTCTGCGTGCTTGTCTCGAAAACGGAGGGCAAGGAGAGAGGAATGCAAAACCCACCTCCTTGACTCAGAGCCTAACCAAGAAGATGTGACTGATGGAGACAGCCCTAGCCACAGAGTTCAGTCGTATGACCTTCTCCACACAAAGTCTGGCAGACAGTCTCCTCCAATACTGGTTATAGTAGATATAGACGGACGGAATGTGGAAATGGAGATAGACACGGGTGCTGCCGTCTCACTCATGAGCGAAGCAGCTTTCCGTAACCTGTGGGGGGATTGTGAACAACCCAGCCTCCATTGTTCCCCGATCCAACTCACCACGTATACTGGTGAGTCAATACAAGCCCGTGGGTCGTGTGATGTCACAGTAACCTATGGAAACAACACTCACCAATTACAACTCTTGGTCGTCCCTGGGGATGGACCCACACTTCTCGGGTGAAACTGGCTCGATGTTGTCAAACTCAATTGGGAACACATCCACCAACTACAGGCTTCCAAGCCAGCAACTGTACTGCAGCACCTCCTCGGGAGATACCCGGACACCTTCAAGGATGAACTCGGGACATTGAAGGGCTTCACTGCCAAGCTCAAGGTTGAGAAAGATGTGAAACCAGTTGAGAAAGATGTGCTTCTGCAAAGCACGCCCCGTCCCTTTCACATTGCAAGAAAAAGTTAGCGCAGAATTAGCCAGACTGGAAAAGTTAGGTATCATTGAGTCAGTTCAGTACTCAAATTGGGCTGCTCCAGTTGTTCCTGTTGTGAAGGCAGATAGGTCGATGCGCCTTTGTGGGGATTACAAAATGTCAATCAACAAATGTTCCACCTTGGACAAATATCCCATACCAAGGATCGATGACGTATACGCAAAACTGGGTGGAGGACAGTCCTTTACCAAGCTCGACATGAGATCGGCCTACCTACAAGTCGTTCTGGATGAGGATTCCAAAGAATATCTCACCATCAACACGCATCGGGGGCTCTACAGATACAACCGCCTGAGTTCTGGGGTCAAATCGGCGCCAGGAATCTACCAACGCTGTATGGACAGCCTGTTCGCTGCTGAACCACACGTTGTTGTTTACCAAGACGACATCCTAGTCACTGGCCGCTCAGAGCTTCATCATCTGGACAACCGCGAATGTGTGCTACGTATTATTTCCGACTCTGGACTACGCCTGCGGAGAGACAAGTGCGAGTTCATGGTTCCGTCGGTGCCCTATTTGGGCCATCGTATCGATGCCGAAGGCTTACATCCCACAGAAGAGAAGATCAGAGCAATCAAAGACGCCCCTGCTCCGACAAACATTACTGAACTCGATGCTTACATTGGCATGCTGCAATACTACAGCAGGTATATCCCAAACATTGCTACCATGCTGGGCCCACTGTATTGCCTGTTGAAAAAAGGCATCAGCTGGAAATGGGACATTCTGGAGTCAGCAGCCTTCCAGAAGTCAAAAGACATGCTGCAGTCTTCAAATGTGCTAGTTCACTATGACCCAGACAAAGATATGGTCCTGTCGTGTGATGCGAGTCAGTACGGGGTTGGTGCAGTTCTGTCACACATCATGCCAGATCGCACAGAGAGACCAATAGCATTCGCATCTCGTACACTGTCTCCTGCTGAGAAGAACTACAGTCAGTTGGACAAAGAAGGACTCGGCATTGTATTTGGAGTTAAGAAGTTTCACCAGTACGTTTTCGGTCGGCATTTCACGATTTACATGGACCACAAGCCACTGATTAGTTTGTTTGGTCCATCAAAGGCTACCTCAGAGGTCTTACCGCCTCGGATCATACACTGGTCACTTTCACTCTCGGCTTATGATTACGATATTTCGTACAGACCTGGCTCCACAATTTCAAATGCAGATGCCATGAGTCGCCTATCACTTCCGGACACAGTGTTTGACCCCCCTGTACCTGGCAGCGTGATATCTCTGATGGACTTTTTGAATGACAACCCAATTGATGCCAACCAGATATGGACCTACACCAGGCATGACCCACTTCTTTCCAAGGTCATTCGTGCTACTGGGCATGGGTGGGGCCTTCTATGCGATGCTGACCCTGAATTGAATTCTTACAAAGTCAGGCAAAATGAACTAAGTATCGAGAATGGCTGCTTGCTGTGGGGATGCCGAGTGGTCATTCCCCCAAACTTGCGCACAAAGATTTTGGACCAGCTTCACGATTGTCATCCAGGCATTGTAAGAATGAAATCGCTGGCATGGAACTATGTCTGGTGGCCTCACCTCGACTCTGACATCGAACAGTGTGTGAAACATTGTTATCCATGCCAAAGCAGTCAAAACGCCCCTGCTAAGGCACCATTACACCCCTTGGAATGGCCCACTGAACCATGGCAGAGGATTCAGCTTGACTATGCTGGACCCATCGAAGGCCGTATGATCCTTGTTGTTACGGACGCTCACACTAAATGGATCGACGCCTATGTAACACATACAGCAACCTCACACGCTACCATAGAGAGGCTGCGCCAGTGCGCCTGTGCTTTGCCACTCATGGTTTGGCACGCTTGATAGTCACTGACAATGGAACCTGTTTCTCAAGTTCTGAATTCACTGAATTCACCCGCCTGAATGGTATAATTCACAAGTTTGTGAGCCCACACCATCAAGCTTCAAATGGACTATCTGAAAGCTCTGTGAGTTTCGTCAAGTCTGGTCTAAGTAAGATACCCGGCGGAAGCCTTCAGACCAGACTATCACGTGTGCTTTTCGCTCACCACATCACTCCCCACACAACGACAGGGGTGACACCAGCTGAGCTGCTGATGAAACGACGTTTGCGTACACGACTGGATTGTCTAAGACCAGATGTGGTGTCGGTTGTGTATCAAAATCAGTGGAAACAGAGGCTTCACCATGACAAACATGCTGTACAGCGCTCTATAAAGGTCGGGGACCCGGTGTTTGTGAGAAACTTTGGTCGCGGAATGGTTTGGTTACCAGGGCGGGTTCACAAAAATGAGGGACGGTTGTCCTACGTTATCAAACTAGAGGACATTCGAGTCATCCGGAGGCACCTTGATCATGTCCGGTATCGGTCCTGTGATCCTGTCATTTTCACAAATGATATCTCGCCACTTCCTGAACCTGTGAACAGCGACATTGTTGCCGCAGATAGTACTGCACCATTCCCTGAGGCTGAACCCCATAACGCTGTTGCAGCACCACCAGTGGAGCCGTGTGGCGGCTTTGCACCCCGTCGATCATCCAGAGTTCGAAAGGCGCCTACTCGCCTTGACTTGTAGCTAATATTCTTGTATGCATTTTGCATTCGATTTTCAATTTCAATTCAATTTTCGCATTCAATTTTGCATTTGCAATTTCGCAATTTTGTATGTCTGTATTTTTGTATGCGTTGGTATGCTTTTCACTGTTATTTTCACATTGGTATTTTCACTGCTAATGGGAGAGGGGGGGGGGGGGGGATGTTATGTATTGCATGGGATTAAACCGGAAGGCGGATATAAAGGAGGCGGGGCATACGGCTTGGCAGAGGAAGCTGGGCCTACGCTGGGCGCTTGTGGTTTTCCCGGCTGCACAATAAACGACTGATGGTGCACTCAAACTGCCTTCCCAGCCTGATACATTACAAAATGTAATATCACAGACCCTACAAATACATTTGTGCAAAAAAAATGTTTGTATTATGATTGGTGTAAATCATGACAACACAACAACTCAGGTACAGTCATTATCCTCAGCTAAAATAAGCCCGTGCCTTGGTAATGACGCGTGGTGAGAAGATCCTCGCGATCCGAGCCAAGCTAGTATATATACAGACTTGGCATTTAATATGGAATTTATTTTTTTTCTTGACGGGTTTACTTTCTGAACTCAGCATATCAATCTGGTGAGTTTCTTTTACCCTTCGGTGATGTCTTTGTTGAAAGAACCATGTCACTGATTGTCTTTCGCAGCAAGAAGTCAATAACAGGATTATATCACAGGTGGCGTGACAAAATGTAAGGACAGGTACATTTGACGATTGGCTTCACAATCGGGTATATAAGGGTTGTTGCGTTCTGTATTAGTGGAAAACAACTGCTGCACGTCTACAAAAGTTATTGCTGCTTCCTCTGGAGATGGTCCGTCAACTTGACAATGCTGTTTGTCATGGAGTGGTGGCTTTACGCAATTCTGGCATGAAACAGCATGCTATTGCTCGGCAGTATGGCATCACTCAAGGTCAGGTGTCAAAGATCCTGAAACGAAATGCTCAGAGGGGTGTCCCTACTCCAATACCGAGGCCAAGACGTCCACGCAGAACCACAAGGAGAGATGATCGCCAGCTGCACCGGTTAGTCTGCAATGGCCGTACCAAGTCAGCTAATTGGCTTAGGGCTGAGTGGCAGCAACTCACAAATGTGCCTGTATCCAGAAGGCCAGTCAACCAACGACTGGTTCAAGCAGGCTTTCATGCCAGGCGTCCCCTGAGAAAGCCACGCCTGACCAGACAACACCGCCAGCGCCGATTGCAGTGGGCCAGAGAGCACCGTCAATGGCAGCCAGGACACTGGAATCACGTGACCTTCAGTTACTAGTCTAGATTTCTGGTCTATCGTCAAGATGGCCGCATCCGAGTGTGCAGACAAGTGCATGAAGCCCACAACGAAGATTGTTTTGGGCCAAGAGTCCAAGCTGGAGGTGGTGGGGTGACCGTTTGGGCTGCTTTTCATGCAGGGTGCAAAACTGACCTGGTTGTTCTGAATGGAAACCTGAAGCAGTTCAAGTACAGGATCATTTTGGAAGAAACATTGCTTCCATTTGCTCGTGCAGCCTTTCGAGGAAACTTTGTCTTCCAAGATGACAATGCACAGCCTCATCGTGCTCGCATGATCCAACACTTTCTTGCTGACCGTGGTGTAGAGCATATGGAGTGGCCTGCCATGTCCCCGGATATGAATCCGATAGAGAACTTGTGGGCAGAATTAACGCATCAAATCGACAACTTGGACTAGCAGCCCACCTCTGTGCGTGAATTGCAGCAGGATATTGTCACTGCATGGCAAGCGATTCCTGTCCAAACCTTGGCAAATCTCGTGAACAGCATGCCTCAACGTGTACATGCTCTCCTGAATGCTCGTGGGGGTTACACGAAGTACTGAACTGTAATTTTACTGTCCGTAATCCCAGTCATAATTTAGCTTTTGTTTTTGTTGAAAAAAAATTTGGCTAATGTGCAAAATAAAGAGATGCTTCTGGAAAACGTACAGAAGTTTAACACAGTACTGTCTGTGAATTGAGTTCGATATCAGTTTACATCACTTTCAAGGATCAATTTAATTGCTTCGAAATGTCAAATGTGGTTTTTGTTTCTTTTAAAGGTCACATTAACAAAATCTAGAATAATTTCAACATAATTCCAATGAACTTTTGGTTCTAAGTCGTCTTGAAAAGTAAATTCACCCCCACAAAAAATATTCCATATTAAATGGCAAGTCTGTGAATGGCATTCAGGAAGTATTCAGACCCCTTCACTTTTTTCACATTGTTATGTTGCAGCCTTATGCTGAAATCGTTTAAATTCATATTTTCCCTCATCAATCTACACTCAATACCCCAAAATGACAAAGAGAAAACAGGATTTTAGAAAGTTTTGCAAATTTATTAAAAAGAAAAAACTGAAATATCACATTGACATAAGTATTCAGACTCTTTGCTATGACACTTGAAATTTAGCTCAGGCGCCTCCCATTTCTCTTGATCAACTTTGAGATATTTCTACACCTTGATTGGAGTCCACCTGTGGTACATTCAATTGATTGGACATGATTTGGAAAGGCACACACCTGTCTATATAAGGTCTCATAGCTGACAATGCATATCAGAGCAAAAACCAAGCCATGAGGTCGAAGCAACTGCCTGCAGAGCTGAGAGACAAGATTGTGTCGAGGCACAGATCTGGGGAAGCCTGCAAAACAATCTCTGCTGCATTGAAGGTTCCCAAGAGCACAGTGGCCTCCATAATTCTTAAATGGAAGAAGTTTGGAACAATCAGGACTTTTCCTAGAGCCAAACTGAGCAATCGGGGGAGAAGGGCCTTGGTAATAGGGGTGACCAAGAACCCGATGGTCACTCTGGCTGAGCTCCAGAGATCCTGTGTGGAAATGGGAGAAACTTCCAGAAGGACAACCATCACTGCAACACTCCACCGATCTGGGCTTTATGGCAGAGTGGCCAGAGGGAAGCCAAACAGTTCAATCTTGGTTTCATCAGACCACAGAATCTTGTTCCTCACAGTCTGAGAGTCCTTTAGGTGCTTTTTTACAAACTCCAAGTGGGCTTTCATGTGTCTTTCACTGAGGAGAGGCTTCCGAGAAACATATGTATGTATATATATATATTGTTACAGACGCGGTTTAGATGTTATGATGGGCCGAGCGGATGGTCCAACCGCGACCTAACAGGATCCCCAATTGGCCCGATTCCACCCGACGTTGACCAGATCGCACCACAGATATTCAATCGGGAAACCTCTAAAGCGACCGAAAGAGAAGGAAAAAGAGAAGAAGACAGAGTACGGAGGAAGAACAGATTTATTATACACACACAAGCAAAAAGAAAGAGCGACCAAAATTATTTACAGCAATGGATGGAAGAAGCAGTCACACAGTGCATCGTTAGCTTATCCTATTCAATTTACTTAACCCCAGGACAACGAGTAGGACAGACGACGTTCACACTTACACGGGGGATATTGCAGGCAGGTAGGGCTTGAGGTGGATTGCTGGAGAGGGAGGCAGGGTCGGAGGCAGCAGCTCTCAATTCCTCGCGTTTTTGGCGGGAAAACCCTCCGTCGCGTATCCGCTGCCGATGCTGTAGACGTCACGCGCTGGCTCGGGCACACCTGCTCCTCTCCTTCTGGTGGAGCCGTCTCCCTCCTTTCAGCGCGTCTTTCCAAAGCTGGTTTCCTCTCCGAGTACCTCTCCTCTTTGGCTTGGAGCGTCTCGCATCTCACCGCTCACCGCTCACCGCTCCTCTTGGTATGCCGCCTCTTCGCCCATCTCCCAGGTCATCTGGTGAAGCAGTCCCTTACAGTCCCTTTTATTACTCCGGGCGGAATCAAGCCGCCGGCTGCGAGGGCACGCCTACCGGGTCGCTAACCGCGGTGCTGGTTGGCCAAGTGGGGTTGGCTCACTCCTCCCCTCTATGACGAGGTGGAGACACGCCTTTCTTCTCCGAGATTAGCACATGGGCAATGGCGGCTTGCTGGATTGAACACCACTCGCACCGCTTTTGAAAGGAACTTTGGAGAGCGGAGATGATTGGGGAAATTGAAAGGGCCTACGCTTATTTCGTTTGATACAATGCAGAGTCAATCTAGTGGGAAACACATATTTAACCTACATAGAATAAGAAAATAAACTATTTAAAAAGATATATCGTGGCCTGCGTGTAAGTTTCATGGAATTAACTAGGAGGACGGCTGCGACCATTATTTACATTACGAGGGTGTTACACATAACAAAACCACACTTTTTACATTCGTTACACTTCCTCCAAAATTGTTACACTTCTCAAAAACCGTTACACTTCTCAAATTCGTTACACTTCTCAAAACCGTTACACTATATACACACACCCACACACACACACACACACACACACACACACACACACACACACACCCAAACACACACACACACACACAGAGACACACACACACACACACACACACACACACACACACACACACACACACACGACATGTAAAGGAGAAACCTGACAAAAAGGTTACTTTTTCACCAACCATTTATCGCATTTGCTGCAGATGCATGAGATGTTTTATTGGATCACCGTGCAATAAAACGAGGAGTTATTTAAATGTACTCACATGTGCATGATGACCGATTGTGACCCAACCCTCGTAGCCAAACCTCTGCGGGTGAAAAAAAAGAAATACATAAATGTACATGCATTGAAAACACTAAACAGATTGAAGTTTCATCCTCCATGAAGGCGAAGAGCATGTTTTCAGTGGTTTATTTTTGTGGTGAAATCCGTAATTGTAAAGATCTGCTACGACTTATTCACTGTCACTTTAACTTTGCAATAACGTCAACTGCTGCTGCTGTCACGTGATGTGCAGTCCCTACCTTTGTGAGGTCCGGCAATTCCTTTGGCAAGATGTGCGTATGAATGTCGATCTTCATGGTTGATGTGAAAATGTGTGTGCGTTTGTGTTTGGGTGTGTGTGTGTGGGTGTGGATGACTTTAACAGCGTGGGCAGCAAAAGCGTTCCGCCAATGGGATGTGCAGTTGGTGCCAAGCCTCTAAGTAAACAAACCCGGATAAGCAATATATCCCTCTACACGTTTTGGTCAATGTACATGTCACATGCCAGTGTGTAAAGAAACAACATACAAATATCACCTGTCCGAGTCTGAGTAACTGCTACTTTGGCTATCATGTGGCATTGCATTGTGGTTCACCAAGCTGCTGCTGTTTTTTTCCAAGGACAATATCAATGAATATTCCCCAAGTGGAACAGACGCTCGTCTCCCGATGGAGGGCAGTCGAAGTCGGGCTGCATGAGGTGGTAAAAGGGGATTAAGGGGTTATAAGGTGTCTCAGGGTTCTGATGTCTCGTGACAACACTGGAAGCTTCTTGTGAGCCTCCACTTCCTACAGAAATTGCAAATACCAGGGTGTGGTGCCAAGGAACTGAAGGACGATCATGCTTTGTGTTAAGATAATATTTTATGAAAATTTCCACAACTGTACAGCACACAGACGCCACTGAACATATATTTGCGCAATATTGTGTAATACGAAATATTGTGTACTGAAGGTTTTTCAGAACTAAAATTGATCAGAATTAAAGTGGTTCAGAACTAAAGTTGTTCAGAACTAAAGTTTCTCAAAACTAAAGTTTCTCAGAACTAAAGTTGTTCAAAACTGAAGGTGATCAGAACTAAAGTTGCTCAGAACTAAAGTTGTTCAGAAGGAAAGTTGCTCAGAACTAAAGTTGCTCAGAACTAAAGTTGTTCAGAAGTAAAGCTGCTCAGAACTAAAGTTGCTCGGAACTAAAGTTGCTCAGAACTAAAGTTGCTCAGAACTAAAGTTGCTCAGAACTAAAGTTGCTCAGAACTAAAATTGCTCAGAACTAAAGTTGTTCAGAACTAAAGTTTCTCAAAACTAAAGTTTCTCAGAACTAAAGTTGTTCAAAACTGAAGGTGATCAGAACTAAAGTTGCTCAGAACTAAAGTTGTTCAGAAGGAAAGTTGCTCAGAACTAAAGTTGCTCAGAACTAAAGTTGTTCAGAAGTAAAGCTGCTCAGAACTAAAGTTGCTCAGAACTAAAGTTGTTCAGAACTAAAGTTGTTCAGAACTAAAGTTGTTCAGAACTAAAGTTGTTCAGAACTAAGGTTGTTCAGAACTAAAGTTGCTCAGAACTAAAGTTGCTCAGAACTAAAGTTGCTCAGAACTAAAGTTGTTCAGAACTAAGGTTGTCCAGAACTAAAGTTGCTCAGAACTAAAGTTGTTCAGAACTAAAATTGTTCAGAAGTAAAGCTGCTCACAACTAAAGTTGCTCAGAACTAAAGTTGCTCAGAACTAAAGTTGTTCAGAACTAAAGTTGTTCAGAACTAAAGTTTCTCAGAACTAAAGTTGCTCGGAACTAAAGTTGCTCAGAACTAAAGTTGCTCAGAACTAAAGTTGCTCAGAACTAAAGTTGCTCAGAACTAAGATTGCTCAGAACTAAAGTTGTTCAGAACTAAAGTTGTTCAGAACTAAAGTTGCTCAGAACTAAAGTTGTTCAGAAGTAAAGTTGCTCAGAACTAAATTTGTAACTAAAGTGAATGAAGCCAATTTCATATTAAGGTTGTTCAGAAGTAAAGCTGCTCAGAACTAAATTTGCTCAGAACTAAAGTTGTTCAGAAGTAAAGCTGCTCAGAACTAAGGTTGTTCAGAACTAAAGTTGCTCAGAACTAAAGTTGTTCAGAAGTAAAGCTGCTCAGAACTAAATTTGCTCAGAACTAAGGTTGTTCAGAACTAAAGTTGCTCAGAACTAAAGTTGTTCAGAAGTAAAGCTGCTCAGAACTAAATTTGCTCAGAACTAAAGTTGTTCAGAAGTAAAGCTGCTCAGAACTAAAGTTGCTCAGAACTAAAGTTGTTCAAAACTAGAGTTGCTCAGAACTAAATTTGCTCAGAACTAAAGTTGTTCAGAAGTAAAGCTGCTCAGAACTAAATTTGCTCAGAACTAAAGTTGTTCAGAAGGAAAGTTGCTCAGAACTAAAGTTGCTCAGAACTAAAGTCGTTCAGAAGTAAAGTTGCTCAGAACTAAAGTTGTTCAGAAGGAAAGTTGCTCAGAACTAAAGTTGCTCAGAACTAAAGTTGTTCAGAACTAAAGTTGTTCAGAAGTAAAGCTGCTCAGAACTAAAGTTGCTCAGAACTAAAGTTGCTCAGAACTAAAGTTGTTCAGAAGGAAAGTTGCTCAGAACTAAAGTTGCTCAGAACTAAAGTTGTTCAGAAGGAAAGTTGCTCAGAACTAAAGTTGCTCAGAACTAAAGTTGTTCAGAACTAAAGTTGTTCAGAAGTAAAGCTGCTCAGAACTAAAGTTGCTCAGAACTAAAGTTGTTCAGAACTAAAGTTGTTCAGAACTAAAGTTGCTCAGAACTAAAGTTGTTCAGAACTAAAGTTGTTCAGAAGTAAAGCTGCTCAGAACTAAAGTTGCTCAGAACTAAAGTTGCTCAGAACTAAAGTTGTTCAGAAGTAAAGCTGCTCAGAACTAAAGTTGCTCAGAACTAAAGTTGTTCAGAACTAAAGTTGTTCAGAAGTAAAGCTGCTCAGAACTAAAGTTGCTCAGAACTAAAGTTGCTCAGAACTAAAGTTGCTCAGAACTAAAGTTGTTCAGAACTAAAGTTGTTCAGAAGTAAAGCTGCTCAGAACTAAAGTTGTTCAGAAGTAAAGCTGCTCAGAACTAAAGTTGCTCAGAACTAAAGTTGCTCAGAACTAAAGTTGTTCAGAACTAAAGTTGTTCAGAACTAAAGTTGCTCAGAACTAAAGTTGCTCAGAACTAAAGTTGCTCAGAACTAAAGTTGTTCAGAACTAAATTTGTAACTAAAGTGAATGAAGCCAATTTCATATCAGCATTCATGAAAAGCACTCCAAAGGAAGCTACATGTGGATAAACACTCGGGTTTGGCCTCTTTCATTGAGAAGGAATTTGCTTTTGTTTAGACAGAAATGAAATGATGTAATAAAAATGTTGAAACTTGGTATGACAGTCATGAAACAATGCCGACGCTGTTCATTCAATGAGCTGCATAAAGTAAATTGTTAACAAAACTTTATTTGGCTGAAATGAGCACTTTGATCATGGTGCTGACAGGTGGCGTAAACGTACGCACACTCCCATCTAAGTTTTTTTTTTTGTATACTGAATCGAGGCTCGTGAAAGAGCTAACATTTATTTCACAAACAAATCAACCAGACAAACAAAATATACAAAAAGAGGGAGCGGAAGACAAGATGGGGAGAGAAGGGGAAGCACACAACCACAACATTTGAGAGCAGGGAGAAATGTGGGAGGGAGAGAAGTGTGGGTTGTCCAGCCAGGGTTCGAATCCCGACCCAGCTATAAATTGTCATCCCGATGTTTCACGTTAAACTGAAGTCCCTTCTGCCACCATTCATTTCCTTGCTTTCCCCAGCCAACCACACAAGAACGTCGGAATAATAGTAGCTTAGAGGAAGAAGAAGCGTAAGAAGAAGATGATCAATGGGGCTTATTCTCTTACATATCGTGGTTGAAATGCAATATCCTCCTGGGTTTTTTTTTTGGTCTCAACAGATTATCTGGAGTTTCGCATGTTCGTGCGTGACGAAGGACATAGGGAGGGAGGGAGACTTGGAACACACATATATATCTATTACACATCAATATGGTGCAATATTTGACATACCACCGTCCCCCACCCTGTAAGATACACATCATGTAAACACATCTGAAGACTGTGAACCCTTTCACCGAAGTAGAAATTACACATCGGAACTTTTGTTTTCACAAATTTGTGCCACGTTGCAGCTGCAGAGCATCATCTGCAATGATGATAAATTAAAACGTCAAAAATGGAATATAAAACCTCGGTCAACAGGTACGTATGAATTGGGGGTGGAGGGGGTAAAGGTAGATATTAAAAATGAGTAAACAACTATGGTAAATAAAATTGTCATGATCTGTAAGTGCAGAATGCAGCAATGTTTTTCGTTTTAGGTAAAAAAAAAAAAAATTTTTTTGTGTTGGTGGTGTTTTTAATCTTTTAACCCTCCCACAAACCTTTTAATAGTGTATAATAGTAATATTAGCAGCTCAAAGGATCATGAATCACAACAACAAAGAGCAATCAGATTGCAGACCCTCACCAGTACATGTTTGTGCGGTGTATTTCGTGTGGCGTTTATTACATCCGCCACCAAAGGTAGATGGAGGTTATGTTTTCACCTCTGTCTGTCTGTTTGTTTGTGAACGAGATATCTCGAAAGGTTGTGGACGGATTCGGCCGAAATTTGGTCGAGATGTAGCTTATGTGGCAAGGACGAAATGGTTAGATTTTGGTGAAGATCCGGATTCGGATCCGGCTACTGGAATTTTTTCGTGATTCTTCACCATTGGGAGAAGGGGCAAAAACGATACATAGGAGACTATCTCGAAAAGTTGTAAACAGATTTGGACGAAACTTGTTGGACACGTTGTGTGTCTGACGAGGACAAGTAGATTCTATTTTGGTGAAGATCCGGATCCGGATAGTAGAATTTTAAAAGTGATTCTTCACCATTGGGAGATAGGGCCAAAAACGATACATAGCAGGATATCTCAAAAAGTTGTGGATGGATTTGGACGAAACTTGGTGGAGAGGTTGGGTGTCTGACAAGGACGATTCGATTCGATTTTGGTGAAGATCTGAATATGTATTCGGATATGAGAATTATTTAATTTTTAAGTGATTCTTCACCATTGAGAGATAGGGCCAAAAAACGATACATAGCAGGATATCTCAAAGAGTTAAGGATGGATTTGGACGAAACTTGTTGGACAGGTTGTGTGTCTGACCAGGAAGATTCGATTCAATTTTGGTGAAGATCCGGATCAAGCTAGTAAATTTTTTAAGTCATTCTTCGAACGGCTCAACCTTTCGGACAGCAGCACAGGATTAACAGTACCTCCAGCAGCCTTCAGCAGCACATTTCCTATTGACCTGCACCCAGGTGTACCCCAGGGTGCAGGAGGTGCGCCTGATCAAACCACCAATCACAAATTTGTTTTTGGGAGACCTCGTGACATTACGCCATTATACCATCAGCCAATGGCAAGCTTTTGGTGTGACCGCTTCGCATTCATCCTCACACCCACCCACGCCTTCCAACCCCACAGTAATTATTTGTGTCTGTGACTTTCCTCTGGTTTGTCCAAGTTCATTGCTCGCATACTTAGACATGTGGAACAAACACAACGAGGATTGTACAACCACCCCGTGTTTGCGGAGCGAGTAAAACACATCACGATCCAACAGCACATAATTCGACATGATCCAACAGAAGAACACGACCTCGCCCGCAGAACCGGAGGTGTTTTTAATTACGTGGTGGTGAGGAGTTTTTAATGACTTGGTGGTGAGGAGTTTTGAATTACGTGGTGGTGAGGTGTTTTGAATTACTTGGTGGTGAGGTGTTTTGAATTACTTGGTGGTGAAGTGTTTTGAATTACGTGGTGGTGAGGTGTTTTGAATTACTTGGTGGTGAGGTGTTTTGAATTACTTGGTGGTGAGGTGTTTTGAATTACTTGGTGGTGAGGTGTTTTGAATTACGTGGTGGGAAGGTGTTTTGAAATACTTGGTGGTGAGGAGTTTTTAATTACTTGGTGGTGAGGAGTTTTTAATTACTTGGTGGTGAGGTGTTTTGAATTACGTGGTGGTGAGGTGCTTTGAATTACTTGGTGGTGAGGTGTTTTGAATTACGTGGTGGTGAGGTGTTTTGAATTACTTGGTGGTGAGGTGTTTTGAATTACTTGGTGGTGAGGTGTTTTGAAATACTTGGTGGTGAGGAGTTTTTAATTACTTGGTGGTGAGGAGTTTTTAATTACTTGGTGGTGAGGTGTTTTGAATTACATGGTGGTGAGGTGTTTTGAATTACTTGGTGGTGAGGTGTTTTGAATTACGTGGTGGTGAGGTGTTTTGAATTACTTGGTGGTGAGGTGTTTTGAAATACTTGGTGGTGAGGTGTTTTGAATTACTTGGTGGTGAGGTGTTTTGAATTACTTGGTGGTGAGGTGTTTTGAATTACGTGGTGGTGAGGTGTTTTGAATTACTTGGTGGTGAGGTGTTTTGAAATACTTGGTGGTGAGGTGTTTTGAATTACATGGTGGTGAGGTGTTTTGAATTACTTGGTGGTGAGGTGTTTTGAATTACGTGGTGGTGAGGTGTTTTGAATTACTTGGTGGTGAGGTGTTTTGAAATACTTGGTGGTGAGGTGTTTTGAATTACTTGGTGGTGAGGTGTTTTGAATTACTTGGTGGTGAGGTGTTTTGAATTACTTGGTGGTGAGGTGTTTTGAATTACGTGGTGGTGAGGCGTTTTAAAATACTTGGTGGTGAGGTGTTTTGAATTACGTCGTGGTAAGGTGTTTTGAAATACTTGGTGGTGAGGTGTTTTGAATTACTTGGTGGTGAGGTGTTTTGAATTACTTGGTGGTGAGGTGTTTTGAATTACGTGGTGGTGAGGGGTTTTAAAATACTTGGTGGTGAGGTGTATTGAATTACGTGGTGGTGAGGTGTTTTGAATTACTTGGTGGTGAGGTGCTTTGAATTACGTGGTGGTGAGGTGTTTTAAAATACTTGGTGTTGAGGTGTTTTGAATTACTTGGTGGTGAGGTGATTTAAATTACTTGGTGGTGAGGTGTTTTGAATTACGTGGTGGTGAGGTGTTTTAAAATACTTGGTGGTGAGGTGTTTTAAAATACTTGGTGGTGAGGTGTTTTGAATTACTTGGTGGTGAAGTGTTTTGAATTACGTGGTGGTGAGATGTTTTGAATTACTTGGTGGTGAGGTGTTTTGAATTACTTGGTGGTGAGGTGTTTTGAATTACTTGGTGGTGAGGTGTTTTGAATTACGTGGTGGGAAGGTGTTTTGAAATACTTGGTGGTGAGGAGTTTTGAATTACTTGGTGGTGAGGTGTTTTGAATTACTTGGGGGTGAGGTGTTTTGAATTACTTGGTGGTGAAGTGTTTTGAATTACGTGGTGGTGAGGTGTTTTGAATTACTTGGTGGTGAGGTGTTTTGAATTACTTGGTGGTGAGGTGTTTTGAATTACTTGGTGGTGAGGTGTTTTGAATTACGTGGTGGGAAGGTGTTTTGAAATACTTGGTGGTGAGGAGTTTTTAATTACTTGGTGGTGAGGAGTTTTTAATTACTTGGTGGTGAGGTGTTTTGAATTACGTGGTGGTGAGGTGCTTTGAATTACTTGGTGGTGAGGTGTTTTGAATTACGTGGTGGTGAGGTGTTTTGAATTACTTGGTGGTGAGGTGTTTTGAATTACTTGGTGGTGAGGTGTTTTGAAATACTTGGTGGTGAGGAGTTTTTAATTACTTGGTGGTGAGGAGTTTTTAATTACTTGGTGGTGAGGTGTTTTGAATTACATGGTGGTGAGGTGTTTTGAATTACTTGGTGGTGAGGTGTTTTGAATTACGTGGTGGTGAGGTGTTTTGAATTACTTGGTGGTGAGGTGTTTTGAAATACTTGGTGGTGAGGTGTTTTGAATTACTTGGTGGTGAGGTGTTTTGAATTACTTGGTGGTGAGGTGTTTTGAATTACGTGGTGGTGAGGTGTTTTGAATTACTTGGTGGTGAGGTGTTTTGAAATACTTGGTGGTGAGGTGTTTTGAATTACATGGTGGTGAGGTGTTTTGAATTACTTGGTGGTGAGGTGTTTTGAATTACGTGGTGGTGAGGTGTTTTGAATTACTTGGTGGTGAGGTGTTTTGAAATACTTGGTGGTGAGGTGTTTTGAATTACTTGGTGGTGAGGTGTTTTGAATTACTTGGTGGTGAGGTGTTTTGAATTACTTGGTGGTGAGGTGTTTTGAATTACGTGGTGGTGAGGCGTTTTAAAATACTTGGTGGTGAGGTGTTTTGAATTACGTCGTGGTAAGGTGTTTTGAAATACTTGGTGGTGAGGTGTTTTGAATTACTTGGTGGTGAGGTGTTTTGAATTACTTGGTGGTGAGGTGTTTTGAATTACGTGGTGGTGAGGGGTTTTAAAATACTTGGTGGTGAGGTGTATTGAATTACGTGGTGGTGAGGTGTTTTGAATTACTTGGTGGTGAGGTGCTTTGAATTACGTGGTGGTGAGGTGTTTTAAAATACTTGGTGTTGAGGTGTTTTGAATTACTTGGTGGTGAGGTGATTTAAATTACTTGGTGGTGAGGTGTTTTGAATTACGTGGTGGTGAGGTGTTTTAAAATACTTGGTGGTGAGGTGTTTTAAAATACTTGGTGGTGAGGTGTTTTGAATTACGTGGTGGTGAGGTGTTTTGAATTACTTGGTGGTGAAGTGTTTTGAATTACGTGGTGGTGAAGTGTTTTGAATTACGTGGTGGTGAGTTGTTTTGAATTACGTGGTGGTGAGGTGATTTAAAATACTTGGTGGTGAGGTGTTTTGAATTACATGGTGGTGGGGAGTACTTACTTTTTCCACATGCAAAATTTGCATTTATGTTTATTTAAATTATACAATGGACTACAAAATGTAAATGTTTCATGATATTTGTTATATTATATTGTGGCGGACACGAAAGCCCACTGGCGTGGTGACATCATTCCGTGCACCAAGTGGGCGGCGGCCACGCCCAAGAGAGAGGCGTGGCCTCAAGATATACACGGGGCGCGCAGCCCGGAGCAGCTCAGTGCTGCAGTTTGAGTACTTTCAATAAAGACTCTTTTATGAACCGCGTTGTCCGCTTGCTCCTTGCGTAAGCATTAGCGCGCGCAGCATCGCGCTTCATATGGTGACCTCGACGTTGGATCTGCCGTAGCGATCCTTCCGAACACGACGCCATTGCAATGGGAAACAACAACGCAATGTCGATTAAACTTCCCGAATTTTGGGAGGCCCAGGCCGAAGTCTGGTTCGTCCAAGCCGAAGCCCAATTTCAGCTTCGGTGCCTCACTGGCGACGACACGCGCTACTGCCACGTCGTCGCCTCCCTCGGGCCCGGCACGGCAGCTCGAGTTGTGTCCGTCCTTCGCCACCCACCGGACGGCCACAAGTACGAGGCACTCAAGCGGCTACTCCTAGCCACGTTCGGCCTCACGGACGACGCACGGGCCGAACGCCTCCTGGATCTCCCCGAGCTCGGCGACACGCGCCCGTCGGTCCGAATGGGCCATGTGCTGTCACTGTTGGGCGACGAAGCCCCCAGTTCTCTCTTCCGGGCGCTTTTCCGTCGCCAACTTCCAGCGCAGGTTCGCCTCGCGTTGGCCGGGACCGTGCTAACGGAACCCCGAGCATTGGCAGCCGAGGCGGACAGGTACTTCGCGGCTTCGGATACGCGGGCGAGAGTCGGTGCGGCCATCACGGACCTCGAGGCTGATGCTGCTGATGATGCTGATCCGCAGCATCAGCTTACACAGCATACGCAGCATGCTGATACGCACCTCGTGACCGCCGCCACGCCCCGCCCACCGCCGCGGCGAAAACCGCCACCACGGGGAAAACCGCCAACTCCACCGGCCTGGCAGAGCCAGCTGCACTCCTCCAGCTCCACCACCTGGTGCTGGTTCCACGCCAAGTTCGGCCACGAGGCTCGGCAGTGTCATCCGCCATGCTCCTTCAACAGGTCGGGAAACGCCCGGGCCGGCGCTCAATAGTGGCGATGAGCGCCGGCCGTTCGAGCAGCCTGCTGTTCATAACGGACACCTTATCCGGGCGCCGTTACCTGTGCGACACGGGAGCGCAGGTGAGTGTCGTTCCCGCCGGTACGTCAGACAAGCACGCCGCGGGCGGGGGCCCCGCGCTGCTTGCCGCGAACGGGACGCCCATCCGTACGTACGGAAAACGCTGCCTTTCTCTGCGGTTTGGAGGGCAGGTTTTCCGATGGACGTTCGTCACCGCCGACGTGCCCATGGCACTGCTTGGCGCGGACTTCCTGTGCGCTAATGGGCTCCTGGTCGACGTAAAGCGCAGACGTCTTGTCCAGGCCGAGACGTTCAGCTCGCTCGCTTGTGCGCTGCCCAGCTCGTCGAGCAGCTCAACGAGCGGCTCGCCGAGCGGCTTGCCAAGCGGCTTGCCGAACGGTTCGGTTCTGGCCACGTTGATCGGTACGCTTCCGGCAGCGGACGAATTCACCCGCCTCCTCGCCGGCTTCCCGGCCCTCACGCAGCCCACCTTCTCAGCGGGGGCCGTCAAGCACGGGGTGGCCCATCACATCCCCACCGTCGGGCCACCGGTCTACGCCCGGGCACGCCGCCTCGAGCCGACGAAGCTGGCGGTGGCAAAAGCGGGGTTCGCTACCCTGGAGCGACTCGGCATCGTTCGGCGCTCGGAGAGTGCTTGGGCGTCGCCGCTGCACATCGTGCCGAAGCCCGGCGGGGGATGGCGACCGTGCGGGGACTATCGCCGTCTCAATGACGCCACCACTCCCGACCGCTACCCCGTCCCCCACATTCAGGACGTTTCCGCCCGTTTGGCGGGCATGTCCTTCTTCTCGAAGGTGGACCTCATACGCGGCTACCATCAGGTCCCCGTCAGGCCGGAGGACGTCCCGAAGACGGCGGTCATCACGCCATTCGGGCTCTTCGAGTTCCTGCGGATGCCCTTCGGTCTGAAGAATGCAGCTCAGGCGTTCCAGCGACTGATGGACAGCATCCTGCGCGACTTGGATTTTGTCTATGTCTACCTGGACGATATCCTCGTCGCCAGCGCGTCCCGCGAAGAGCACCTACGCCACCTCCGCACACTCTTCGAACGCCTGGGCCAGCATGGCCTGATTGTGAACCCCGCAAAGTGCCGGTTCGGCGTCGCCGTAATCGATTTTCTGGGGCACCGTGTCACCAGGCACGGAGCCGTCCCCCTGCCGGCCAAGGTGGAGGTGGTGAAGGGGTTTCCGCGCCCCCGCACGATCAGAGGGCTGCAGGAGTTCCTGGGCATGGTGAACTTTTACCATCGGTTCCTGCCCCGTATCGCCCAGCTCCTGCGCCCCCTGCACGAAGCTCTCCGAGGTAAGACGGGCAAAGGCGACGTTACCTGGACCGAGCAGATGGACACGGCATTCACGGGCGCGAAGCTCACCTTGGCTAATGCCACCATGCTCGCGCACCCGGCGCCCGATGCACCGATCGCCCTCACCACCGACGCCTCGGACTACGCGGTGGGCGCGGTGCACGAGCAATGGGTGCGTGGAGCTTGGCAACCGCTGGCGTTCTTTAGCCGCCATCTTCGCCCGCCCGAACGCCGTTACAGTACCTTCGACTGCGAGTTGCTCGGGCTTCACTTGGCGGTCAGGCACTTCTGCCATCTGCTCGAGGGCCGTGCGTTCACGGCCTTCGTCGACCACAAGCCGCTGATCTTCGCGATGGGCAAGGTCACCGAGCCGTGGTCGGCCCGGCAGCAGCGTCACCTCTCGGCCGTGTCCGAGTACACGACGGACACCCGGCACGTCGCGGGGAAGGACAACCCGGTGGCGGATTGCCTTTCCCAGGCCGTCGCCCACGCAGTCCACCTCGGCATCGACTATGCCCGGATGGCAGCGGACCAGGCCACTGACCCCGACGTCCAGGCCTTGCGGACTGCCGTCACGGGCCTCCGCGTCACCGAGGTGCCGTTCGACGGCGCGGGCGCGGCCCTCTTGTGCGATGTCTCCCTCGGGCGGCCTCGCCCCATCGTGCCCGCGGGCTGGCAGCGCCAGGTGTTTGACGCCATCCACGGCCTGTCCCACCCGGGCGCGAGGGCCTCCCAAAGCTTGATCGCCGACAAGTTCGTCTGGCATGGCCTCCGGAAGGCCGTCCGCGGCTGGGCCAGGACGTGCCTCGCGTGCCAGCGCGCCAAGGTGCACCGGCACACCCAGGCCCCGTTGGCCCCTTTCACGGTGCCGGAACGCCGGTTTGACCACGTCCACGTGGACCTGGTGGGACCTCTGCCTCCCTCGCGGGGTTTCACCCACGTCCTCACCATGGTGGACCGCACCACCCGGTGGCCAGAGGCCGTGCCCTTGGCGTCGACGACGGCGGCGGACGTCGCGCAGGCTTTCATCGCCACCTGGGTCGCCCGGTTCGGCGCCCCCTCAGACATCTCATCCGACCGCGGCCCCCAGTTCACCTCAGAGCTCTGGGGGGCGGTTGCGCAGGGGCTCGGGGTCCGGCTGCACCGAACCACGGCCTACCACCCCCAGGCTAATGGCCTGTGTGAGCGATTTCACCGCTCATTGAAGGCCGCGCTCCGGGCCACCCTCCGCGACGGCGGCTGGGTCGACAGGCTCCCCTGGGTCCTGCTGGGCCTCCGGACGGCGCCCAAGGAGGACCTGCGCGCATCCGCGGCGGAGTTGGTCTTCGGGCAACCGCTGCGGGTGCCGGGCGAGTTCCTCCCCGACTCCAAGGCACCATGGTCCGCGGCACAGCAGCGCTCCGCTCTGCAAGAGACCGCCCAGAGGTTCGCCCCGGTGCCAACGGCATGCCACGGGCACCCACCGACGCACGTCGCCCCGGAGCTTCACACGGCGGAGTACGTCTTCGTCCGCCACGATGCCCACCGGACACCACTGCGGCCCCCGTACGACGGGCCTTTCCGCGTGCTGGAGACCGGGGCGAAGCACTTCACCCTGGACATCGGCGGTACTCCTGACCGCGTTTCTGTAGACCGCCTCAAGCCGGCCCACCTCGACGTGGACCATCCACCGCCAGTGGCCCGATCCCCGCGTCGGGGCCGCCCCCCTGCGGGCGGTCCCCCGGCACCGCCCAGCCCCGCCGCCACGCCGCCCCCCGGTCCTGCACCCATCCCAGGGGCAGCCAGAGGCATCTCACCTGGCATCCCTGCACCCCGGACGCCGCCGATCGCCAGGGCGCGCTTCGGCCGGGTCATCCGTTTGCCCCGCAAACTGGCCCTCCAGGTGCGCGGGAATTCTGGGGGGGCGCGTGTGGCGGACAGGAAAGCCCACTGGCGTGGTGACATCATTCCGCGCACCAAGTGGGCGGCGGCCACGCCCAAGAGAGAGGCGTGGCCTCAAGATATACACGGGGCGCGCAGCCCGGAGCAGCTCAGTGCTGCAATTTGAGTACTTTCAATAAAGACTCTTTTATGAACCGCGTTGTCCGCTTGCTCCTTGCGTAAGCATTAGCGCGCGCAGCATCGCGCTTCAATATCACCTTTATCTATCAATATTGTTGAAATGAAGATCAAATAGCTGTTTTTTAAAATATGTTGAAAAAGTCAAAACTTTACATGGCATTAGCCACTTACTTTTGTACTCTCCTTACATTACTACTTACTTTAGCTGAAAGTCAAAACTACTTACATTAGCTCTCCCAGCAGGTTTACCCACCTGCACACCTCCACCACTGCAGTTGCCTCCGAGCTTACCTGCTCCTCACCCTAACCTATCTAACTGGGGAAGGCCCTCTGGCGCTCTCCCCACTCGGTGCCCTCTGGCACTGGGCTACCCGGGTCCGTCCTCCGAATCCTCGGGCCCCATCCACAACTCTACCGGCTCCCAGAGCCCACCTGCGGCCTCACCTGGCCGACATCCTCACAGTGGTGGAGTGCCCAAACCAACTACACACACTAACAGGCTACACGCCCAGCCATTTCCACAACACTAATGCACCCATCCAATCACCATTCTTCCACCCGCACCACAGATGCCAATATCCAACCACAATTTACCTATACCCTCTACCTAACACTTACACTACCCGCCCCGGGTATTCGTGATGGGGGTCCATTCTTCCCCCATTCACACCTCCGCACCATCCACTCCACAGTTTCCATCCTACTGTTCACCCATTCTGTTTCCAATGGGCGGTCACCCATTCTGTTCGCAATTTTGCCGATTCGCTCCATTTTGCTTCCTAGCCTCTCAAATTTAGCTTCTAGCCGTTCCCCCATTTCTCCCATTTTGCCCCCCATTTCACCCCCCAATCGCTCGCTATCAGCCCTCGCTTCGTCCCTCATTACCCCCATACTGTTTTTCAAACCTCCAATTTGGTCTCCCATTTTGGCTTCTAGCCTGTCCATAAGGGCCCCCATTTGTAACATAAAAAGGTCCGAATCCCCCAGCGGCGCTGCTACGGTCACGGGCGCGGCTAGATTTGGTGCCGCTGTAACCGCTTGCGCAAAGGCGCCATTTTGCGCGCCTGAAACCTCGTGCGCGAGAGCGCCATTTTGTGCACCTGATACCCCCTCAACCACATCCTCCATATACATTTCCCCGAGGTCCTGGGTCGATTCCACCCCGTCTATCTCTCCCACCGGCATCCCGTCGCCTTGACCAGCCATGGCACGATTTCAAAATTCGGGTTTTCCTTTAAAAACAAAACAATTTTCAGCAGCTTGTAATTTTGAGCGCGTTAAGCGTGCTTCGGGCCTCGTATCTCACTCCCCGACACCAATTTGTTACGGTCTGCGGATTAGGATGTTATTTTTACCGAGCGGAGGTATAACCGCGGCCGAACTGTTCTTCCCCGATTCACCCGATTTACCCAAACGTTGGCCGTATCGCGCCACAGCTACTCAATCTGGAAAACTCCAAAGCGACCGAATGCAAAGAGGAAGAAGACGTACAGAAGAGTAACTGGGTTTATTATTATTTACACACATAAGCAAAAAGAAAGCAGTCACGTTTATTTACAGGGGACATGAGACGCAGGTGACACAGTGCAAATTACTAGCTTATACTGACTTAGTTTACTACCCAGGACAGAACAAACAAAACAAACTCACGTAGGCAAAATGGGGAACTTGCAGGCAGGAATGGCTGGAAAGGATGAGCAGGTGGGATCACAGGGCACAGCGAGCGGGTCCACTCCGGGCGGGAAACGGGGGGGCCGGCGGCTCCTTGTATTCCGCTTTACAGCGCACACCGTCAGGGCTTCACGCGGCTGGTTGAAACGGGGCTGCACTCCTCTGCTGTATCTCTCGTGTAGCTTGCTTCGTAAAAGCTCCTCGGCTTTCTCTTGGACCCTTCCTTTTCGTGTACCTCTCCACGCAGCTCAGCTCAGCCTTTCTCTCATTTCTCTCCAGCCCATCTGCTTGGGGGACACCCCGCGGCGGGTTATATAGGCCCCGCCCCTCAACCTTTGCGAACCTCCCCCAAATGCTCTTCCTCCGCCCTCTCAAACCAAACCCCTCATGCTCGGTTGGTTGTTCGGGGCTGGCTCACTCCTCCCCTCTATGACGAGGTGGAGACACGCCCTTCTTTCCCAACCCTGCCTCATGGCCAATGGTGGTTGAAGAAAACCGCCCAAAATGCAGTTGGCCATTGAAATGAAATGAAAGGGGATCTACTCTTATTTCACTTGGTGCAATGGAGTATTTAAATTAATGGGAGACACAGCCTTACCCTAAGACACATAATAAGATATAAGCTACTGAACAAGGGTTTTATCGTGTCCTGCAATGTGGTGTTTCATGGAATAACTACCGAGACGCCCTTTTTACCTTTACACAACTCCGGAGGCAGGAGGCGCAGAATAAACAATAATCTATCTATAATTCCAGTAATCTCTGTACGTTTGTACGTCTGTACGTCTGTACGTCTGTTTGTCTGTGACCGCTGTTTCTCGACAACCACGGGTCCGATATACTTTTAACTTGCCAGGTATATTGCTGGGGACCCGAGGATGTGCCTTTTCAAGGTTTCATATTAATCGGACAATTACTTACCGAGCTATGTCCAAAAAACGATTCAACCAATCAGAGAGCAGCGAACGATCGCGTGTGCCGAACGTGGAGGACACACTCTGCCTCGGATGGCACATTTGAGAGCGTATTCATTTATTTCACGTTTGCAAACTATGTTGGCGTTAAACTATGTTTTAAAACTAATAAAACCGAATTTGCGATTCATTCGCTTTCCTGCGCGTTTGTGCACGCGATGGCGATTTCTTTACCAAACTCCGGAAGCCGTTCGCTTTGGACCAAACCATTGCATGTAAATAGAGGGGGGGGATTGTCACCGTACTCGCAAGCCGTTCGCTTTGGACCAAACCATTTCATGTAAATAGAGGGGGGGGATATAATTTTAGATATAGATATAGTACGGGCAATGCCCTAGTAATAATAAAGCACACAATAAAAAAAATACAGTCCTCATATCCGCAATATATATATATATATATATATATATATATATATATCTATATATATCTATATATATCTATCTATATATATATATATATATATATATATATATATATATATATATATATATATATATATATATATATATATATATACATACTGAAAGGCAAAAGAAACTTACCACTTGTTTGAAATGTAATAAAATTGTAACAGTTCAAAATAAAACAAACCAACAATTGCTAATTGAAACATTGGCATTTTATTGATGACATGTCAAGTTTTTGACCAAGATACACCATCTCATCAGTTTGTTCTACAGTACAGAACAGCACAGGGTGCAATGTCAGTCCCCTTTCAATAGCGTGTGTGGCCACCATTGTTTTGGATACAGGCAGTGCATCGTCGGCGTATACTGCCTACCAGTCTTTGGATGGATTGCTGCTGGATTCTGTCCCACTCAGTCCTCAATGTCTGAAGCAGCTCTGCCCGTGTCCTGGCCCTGCCAACTACGCGTCTCCCAAGCTCATCCCACAGATGCTCTATGGGATTCAGGTCAGGGGAGAGCGCAGGCCACTGCATGGTGTTGATGTTCTCACCTTGGAGAAATGCAGTGGTAAAGCGAGCAGCATGGGGACGAGCGTTGTCATGCTGAAAGGTTCTCAGTTCTGGGTGGTCTCGCAGGAATGGCAGCAGATGAGGTCGCAGGATGTTATCCACATACCGCTGGGTGTTAAGATTCCCATCCACAACCACCAGTGGCGTCCTGTACCGGCCTGATATGGCGGCCCACACCATCACACTTGGGCCGCCCCACCTGTTGGCTTGACGCACGCAACAATCGGCATATCGCTCGCCAGTTCTTCTCCAGACACGCTCACGCCCATCAGGACTGTCCACACAGAACCTTGACTCATCGCTGAAAGTGACCTCGTTCCACTGCGCCAAGGTCCACCGCTGATGCTGCTGGCACCATCTCTGTCGGTTGCGGCGATGGGCAGCCGTCATCACGGGGCCTCTGTATGGTCTTCTGGCAGTCAGACCATAGTCATGCAGTCGTCTTCGTGCAGTATCATTGGAGATCTGTGGGTTTGCACGCCCCGGAGTTTCTGCCGCAGTGCGGGATGCTGGATGGAATCGATCCCGCAGGTGACTTCGGACCATCTGCCTGTCCTGCCTTGCAGTGGTGACTCTTGGCCTCCCTGATCGAGGTCTGTCATCTGCAGAGTTGTGGAGGGTGTCTGTGTCCACCAGGGCCGATATCGTCTGGTGTGAACAGCCAAGGCGACGTGCCACCTCACGGTAGCTCAGTCCGCCTTGCAACATGCCCAGGGCACGCTGCCGTTGATCCCTTGACAATCGTGGCATGTTGATTGAAATGCCCATTTTGCACTGGCCTTTTTAAAGCCAATATCAAGACATCACGTGCAGCTCATTAAAATCATCCCGTACCCCTTGGCTAATCACTGACAGTCAAAACGGCTGTTCAACAGCTGTGCAATGAAGTGACCATTGAAGGTTCAAGTGACCATCCGTGACCATTTTGTCTGACAGTGAGGACACTATTGTCCACAAATAAGTTCACACATTTACTACACACAGTGTTATTGTTGATATTTAAAGGTTTCAAAGGTGGTAAGTTTCTTTTGCGTTTCAGTATATATAACAACCATTATAACACCTAACATATATATGTATGTATATATATGTATGTATATATATATATATATATATATATATATATATATATATATATATATATATATATATATATATATATATATATACTCGGGTACACACTCCCTCTCACACCGCACAATGGGCCCTTTGCAAATCGTACCACCCTCACTCGTACACCGCACAATGGGCCCTTTGCGAACGCCCGGGTCTCGCCTCTCTCCCAAGCGTGCCGAAAACCCATTCACGCCAAACACATTCGTGCCATTATTTCTCACCTCGGGGTCCTCCTTCCCCGGCTTCTTCGCCAGCACCTGTAAACCTTTATTGGAGTTAGCAAGCACGGCATCACGGTGCAAACACGAACTTTGCACGTGTTCCATTACCTTCTCCCGTGATTTATTTTCTGTTTCTCCCATCTTTTTAATTTCAATTGTTTCTTTTTCTAGCTCGACGATCGTCGGCGCCCTTAAAATTTCTTTTTCCAATCCAACCTTCACCGGCGCCCCCAAAATTTTCTTTTCCAATTGGACGATCGTCGGCTCCTCTACACCCCGCGTCACGACCCCCATAGCCCCGGTCCTTCGTTCAATGTCCTTCGATGGCTGTCCTTCGCTTTAACCCGCTCTCCACGCGTTCTCCGCACCGGGTCACCTCGTCGTGTACCACCGCTGCCTTCCCGCTTGGCTTGCGCCCAAGGTCCTCCCCTATTTTTTTTTTATCGTGGTTTTCATTTGCTCAAGCAATCCATCCATGTTGCACCTTGCTTCGTCCCTCAATTTTTCCATGTCGATCCCCCGGGTAGCCATCAATGCATTCATTCCAGCCCTGTCACCATCCATATGTGCCCTGAAGTGCACCATAAAAAGGCCCATATTCATCGGCACTGCGGGCCCGGCTCTCGCCACCACATGCGAGGCGCCGCCATTTTTTTTTACCAACTGCCACACCCTGTTCAACATCCTCCACTACCAACTGTCCCTGTTGGTCCTGGGCCATTAATTCTCCCTCTTCATCTATTATTCCCACCGGCATTTGACCGCCTTGGCCAGCCATGGTACGAATATAAATTTGATGTTACAACTAAATTTCGTGTGCTCGTAATTTCGAGTGCGTGAAGCGCACTCTAGGTCCAATTATCCCACTCCCAGACACCAATTTGTTGCGGATCTCCCGAAGCCCGTTCACGTTACAAAGGGGGGATTAAACCCCTTTATTCCCCTTGGGTCTTCGTGTCCACGAGGCCGAATCGCCACTTCCGCAGCAAGCATGAGAAAGGGTATCGGGTCGACGCCGCACGTACCTTTGGTACCCACGCTGCTACGAAAACGGGGGTGGGATCTCGCACAAGCCACGCTAATCGATTACGCCCGAGCGGTGTGCGTATCACGTGACTTGTGCCGTTACTTTTTATGGAACCTGTTAGGGAACTTTTAACTGAACCCAAAAAGAAATTCCTCAAGATGAGACTCAGATTCAAAGAACTCAGACTAACTGTTCAAGCCAAGGTTTATTCCGAATTTAGAGAGAACTTGTTACACAAAATATAACTCAGATATGACGCGTCGCTTGAAGACTTCTTCCTTCTCTTCTGTACTCTCTCGTCCCACTCCCTCTTCTCTCGGAGCATTCTCCTTAAGTAGACCTCTGTTAAATTGATGTCATGGGATTGGAATGTAGAGATCAACACAGAACTTAGTCGACTCCATCTTCTTGCCGCCAATGCCCATCTGGTCTCTATTCTGGAGCCACTTAAAGGCTTTACAAAAGATACTATCTTTGGCAAAGGAGGAGAAACCATGGTCTTATCCCCAATATGTCAATCGACTCTGACCTGCACAATCTCACTACTTGATTAATGCACTCACCCTGGGCTTGAGTCAACACTCAGCGCTGAGGCTCTCCTCTTAAGGGCAGAAAACTATTTACAGATGTCCCCTTATCGCTTCGGTTCCACTCCCAAGGCCTTGCTCACGTTGCCGAGCCTTGAAAGCACATTCTGGTTTAACAATGGGCCAAAACTTGTCTTTCCATATCCTTTACAATTCTTCAAGAACAAAGTTCACATTGACGTATAATTTAACTACTTGCATAACTCACCGACCCTAATAATCATAGAAATCTCCCATAAACCTGATTCGAGCGGTTCTATTCGTACCACGCGAGGCCAATTAATGGAAGGGACAGGAACGGTCAAATAAGAGGAATAACACGATTTATTTACACAATGTACAATGGTCAGGATAAAGGAAAGGGGACACAGAGCAGAAGTTTAACAATGTTACTTAAGCCCAGACACAGGGCCCACTCACGCACACGGGGAAATGGAAGAAGAGCAGGTTCGCGCGACAAACACTCCTTGCTGCCGGTCGCTCCGGGACAGCTCGCCCTGCGTGGCCCACTGGCAGTCACGGCTCATATGCAGGAGAAGGCAGGCAGGAGGATATCGCGCGTCTGTGGCCCGGCATGGGTCGTCTTCACAAGTGCGATTTATACAGCCGCAGAGCGCAGGGCACAGGGCACGGGGCAAGTTTGTGTACAATCTCGATAACCGGCAAGGCAATTGACTCGTTCTCTTGCGCGTTCTCTCTCTCTGACTCAATCAATGCCTCGATCCGAACTCCAACTCACTCAACTGACTCACGATACTCCCCGGCTCTGACTTCTCGTGCGTTCTGACTCCAACTCTCACTCTCGCTCTCACTCAAATGAACTCAACTGACTTATGATACTCCCCGACTCTGACTGAGGCGGGGGGCTCGGAGCAGGGTTTTATGACTCCGCCCCAGCCTTACCCGAATGTTCCATGCTCCGCCTCCTGTTGCCGTGGTGACCCACTCCCCTCAAGCTCTGATTGGCGGCTCACCGGCCACTCCCTCTGCAGCGCCTCCCTTCGGCCTTGCCAGAATTGTTCAGGCCAAGCACATGGCATTCCAGCACCAAAAGACCGCCCTACTCACGGGCCTGCTCAACGCAAAACTAACACAGGAAAGGAGACTACCTTACATTCACGAAGAAATAACTATACTACAGCGAGGCTACATGTTGTGGTGCGTCTACCTACGAGGGGGGGGGGGGGGGGTCACTTTATTCTCAAAACCGCAACAATATATATATATATATATATATATATATATATATATATATATATATAGTATACAGTATATATATATATATATATATATATATACAGTATATATATATATATATATATATATATATATATATATATATATATATATATGTGTGTGAGTGTGTGTTTGTATATGTGTGTGAGTGTGTGTTTGTATATGTGTGTGAGTGTGTGTTTGTATATGTATGTGTGAGTGTGTGTTTGTATGTGTGAGTGTGTGTTTGTATGTGTGTGTGTGTGTGTGTGTGTGTGTGTGTGTGTGTGTGTGTGTGTGTGTGTGTGTGTGTGTGTGTGTGTGTGTGTGTGTGTGTGTGTACAGGGTGAATCAAAAGTAGCGCCCGTGCCCGATTTCTGTTCTTTCGGCTGTCAGATTCTTTCTGGGATGTCATGTTGTTAATAATTGTCTTGCAGATTATTAATTTTCTTATTTTTTATTTTTTTTGCAGGTTATTGCTGAGAGTTTGGAAAGTTACTGAATTTGCACCAAATTGAACCATGAATTACCTTTCAATGAATCAACGCATTGCGGCCATGAAACATTACTACAAATGTAATGAACAACCAACGATGGCGGCACGCCGTTTGGCATCTATCGGGTGCTACTTTTGACTCACCCTGTATATATATATATATATATATATATATTGCTACGGTTTTGAGATTTGTAAAGTGAGCTCAATAAAGGTTAAAGGTTGCCCCCCATAGATAGTCACACATGCAACATGTAGCCTCATTTGTAGTATAGTTATGTCTTAGTATGTGTGAGAGTAGGCCCTTACCAGTGTTAATTCTGTGTTGTGTAAAGACAGGAGAATAGGTCCTACTACTGCAAACCATTCTACCTCTATAGGCGGAATCCATTTTGCTGCCCTTTGCTTGCTCACTAGTCGAGTTAACACGAGGTAGGCCTAAAAAGGTGGGGGCGGCATTGAGGTTGGGGCCGGCAGAGGCGATGACGGTAAACATGAGCCACCAATCAGAGCTCAGAGGTGGTTGCGTCAGAGGGCGTGGTGAGAAGAGTCTGGTGAGTTCAAGAAGGTTTGCGGGGTGGGCCTATATAACCCGATGCGCAAAGCCCTCAAGAGGACTTGCAGAGGAGAGGGAGGACTTGCAAAGGAGAGAGAGAGGGCTTGCATTGTACAGCTTGTTGAACTTGACTATCGCATAAGAACGCGTGCGCTAACCCACACCAAGGGTTGAGGAAGAAGAGTTGGTTGCGAGATATATGCGGGCGCAGCCAGGCGCGGTTATAAAGAACTTGCGCATTCCAGCCAAGCGAGTGAACGAGGCTGCGTAACCGCCCCTTCGCCATAAATGCCATCCCACCTTTGCCGTAAAAGCCCTCCCTACCATTCGCCCCGAGATATCGCCTTTGCTCGAGAGACCCGCTACGTGGCCATCTTCGCCGATCTCCATCTTCACGGACGTGCCGGGGACCGTGGAGAGCTGCACGAGAACCATCCTTGGACGCAATGGGGAACACCTGCCCATCTGCAATACCCGGTGTGAGTGTGTCAGATGGGCCCGTTGTCTTTGGGAATTAAGAATAAGACTGTCTAAGGATTTCTCTGTGTCTCTTCGTCCTGAACTGTATATACGTGTGATAATCATTAAATCAATCTGTTCTTCCTTTCTTCTGAATTCGATCGTTCCCGCGATTTCTCCATTGACTAAGCGTGGCACGAATAAGATCGCTCCAATCGGGTTCCATTAGTTATAACTTTGCAGATCACGTGTACGCAAACCGCTCGGCGTATTCCAACCTCACGTGGTTCATGCGAGGCTTGTTTCCTCGCTTCCAGGGCATGTACGAGCGAGAATTTGGTCCCGAAACCCTATTTTGCGCTGTCCGGAAGGGACGTAATAGGTCTCGGTTCGCGCCAGGTCAGTAAAGACAAGGGGATTAATCCCCCCTTGATAAGGGGAGAAGGCCGGCGACAGAACCATAACAATATATACATATATATATATATATGTATATATATATATATATATATATATATATATATATATATATATATATACACATATATATACATATATATATATATATATATATATATACACATATATATACATATATATATATATACATATATATATATATATATATATATATATATATATATATATATATATATATATATATATATATATATATATATATATATATATATATATGTGGGTGTGTGCGTGTGTGTATGTATGTGTGTGTGTGTGTGTGTTTGTATATATATGTGTGTGTGTGTGTGTGTGTTTGTGTATACATGTGTGTGTGTGTTTGTATATATGTGTGTGTGTGTGTGTGTGTGTGTTTGTGTATACATGTGTGTGTGTGTTTGTATATATGTGTGTGTGTGTGTGTTTGTATATATATGTGTGTGTGTGTGTGTGTGTTTGTATATATATGTGTGTGTGTGTGTGTGTGTGTGTGTGTTTGTATATATGTTTGTGTGTGTGTGTGTGTATTTGTATGTGTGTGCAGGTGTGTGCATGTGTTTGTGTCACCATCTTTTCTCAGAGATAACTGAACGGATCTTCGTCAAACCTTCAGAGTTCACCAGTGAGTGCCAGGGAATGTTTTCAGGCAAAAAAAAATTTTGGAGAAAAATGTTTGATTTTTGGGGATTTTTCTTTTGAACGCTCTATCGTATGTAAGGAGCCCATTCCTTCGTGGGTGTTAGGAAGTGTTTTATGTCCCCACAAAAAATGTACTGGGCAATGTCGGATACCCCTGCTCGTATTATATGTAACGAGACAGAGAGAGGGTCTACCTTTGTAATTCGTATAGATGTCGTTTAATTTTTCTTGTTCTATTTGCCAAGGCCTTCACACAAAGTTTGGCAACACCTCCAAGTCAAGTCCCTGTTTTGTGCAGAGCCCATGTGTGATTTTCGTTTGGGCGCCAAGCGGCTAAAATGACGGTATTCGAGATCCATTGATTAAATCATTATTGGGCACCAATACATTATTCATTTTGATTGCTTGGGTACTACTAACAACTCTGTAGTATGATTCGTTGCTCTAAACCCTGGTTCACAGGACAAAATAGCCATAGTTTCCTTAATTGTGGCCAAAAATCACTTTCACTTTGAAGGTTTCTCTAAATTTGATGACTTCTCAGTCACCCAATATTGTACGTGGAGTTACCAAAATGGGCCAAAAGTTTCCTCAGTAAGTGCTCTGAGCAATCCAATTTTAATATTGATACCTCACGGCTCAGTATGATGCCCATAGGGCCCATTTTAACCCAAAAACCCACCACCCATAAATGGCCACTTTTAGGGCATTTTTTTTTTTTTCGGGCCATTTCGTCAATATGACAATATCTCCTAAAGTAAGTGTCTTTGGAGGTTGATCTTTGTGTCTATATCGAAGTTTTTGGTGCCAAGGAATTGTAAATTCGTAATTACGTTTACATTGAGAATTTAAATGTTAAAACGTTGAAAATATCCTCAGGTAGAAGCTTAATACAATACAGTACATCATAGTTAATACAGTAAAGGTGAACTTTTCATGAATTATCATTCATCCTGGATAATTTGTCCTTCATACTACTAAATACTACTAAGTTACTAAATGATGAGTACACGTGTTTCAACCTTAACAATCGTGTGCACAACTCGAGCAGTCATTACAGAGGAGAAGCTTCCTGCAAATGGCAACCTCTCCACACAACGTTGCAGAACTCAAGCTAATCTTATCAAGCAATTGGATTTTTACAGGCATGGGGTGATGTCTTCTTGCACCGAGAGAATTTGCCACGTTTGACCCGAGCCATCCTGCAAGGGCAAGTTGACTTGGCACACGCATCACATGAGCAGAAGACTCACCAATGAACGAACCTTGTGGGTTTTCCACCATTTTGCAGCATTAGCCGACCTTGGTCGTGCTCATAGCCAAAATATTCTGACTTCAGTGCAACAGTTTCAGGGTCGAGGTGGCTCTGCGAGGCATTCATGGTGATGTAGGCATTGTAGACCCCAGGCTGGATATGAGGCAGGAGGCCCTGGCTGGTTGTGAAGTGAGCTGCATTTGCTGAAGTGGAAGACCTCTGCTCTGAGATCAGAGAAATTTATAACACCACTTCCTCTTCCCAATACCTCCACAAAGTAATCATCGGCATTGCGAATCATAGCTGAAAAGAGGGCTGGTGACCTCCCAAAGCGTTTGAGAAACCTCTCCAGCAGTACTGCACAGAGCCGATGACCCAGACGCTGGAACAGGGTATGAAGAGGCACATATCGGGGGGTCTGGCACCTTTTTTTTTCTTCTTTTTTTTGTATACAAGATCGAGGCTCGTGAAGGAGCGAACATTTATCACACAGAAAGACAAACCGACAAACCGACACATAACCGACAAACCGACACATAAAACAAAAAGCATCGGGAGCGGTAGACAAGATGGGGAGAGAGGGGGAAGGACACAAACACAACATTTGAGAGCAGGAACCGAGAGACATGGAGACATCGAGAGAACTGTGAGAGGGAGAGGGCTTTGGGGGGGAGGCATGGGAAAGGGGGTGGGAGAGGCATAAAACATATGGACACTGCCAGGACTACCAGGAAAGAAGTTGGAATTACAAACAAGGTGGATCTGGGGTGAATTAGTGGGGGTAGAAAAGATCAAGGTTTTGGATGGGGGAAGATAAGAGATGGTGGTGAACAGCTGTTTTAAAGACCTGGAGGGAGGAGTGGGATTGAAGGGAGTGTGGGAGTTTGTTCCAGAGGCGGGAGAAAAGAGGAGTGAAGGTGAGCAGAGAGCCGAGATTTTGGCAGTTTAACCATCAGAGGCTTGCTGGCAGATCTTGTGCGACCTGTAGGAATATTTGGGGGACAGAGCACAGAGAGAGCTGGGGGAGCAAGGCCGGAGAGGAGTCGGTAGAAGACAGAAAAACCACCTACCTGCCTGCGGTGAGTGAGTGAAAGGCCCTCAGAGATAGCTTCATCGCGGGAGATTCCAATGATTCTGAAAGCTTTGGTTTCAACAGCGTGAAGCCGAGCTAGGTGTGAGACAGGAGCACCAGCCCATAGGGGAGAACAGTATTCCATTGAGCTGCGGATGAAAGCCTTGTATGTGGTGAGGAGCTCAGGTGTGCCTAGGAAGGACTTCGCACGACGGAGGATGCCCAGTCGGCGACTGGCTTTGCAGGCCAGCTTGGAAATGTGGTTTTCCCAAGAAAGATCATGGCAGATAGTGAGACCCAAAAGCTTGAGCGACAGAACTTCTTGGAGAGGATTGTTGACAAAGTAGATGGGAGGGTTGTCCAGTCGATCTTTTCGGAGAGACATAGTAAGAGTGTGAGATTTGTCAGGATTGAAAGACATGTTCCACTTGTTTGACCAGTCTGTGATTTTGTCCAGGTCTTCAGAGAGTGAGGAGGCTGCAGACTGCCGATCTGAGGGAAGAGGAATGGAGCGGCAGAGAGTGGAGTCATCAGCAAAGAGATAGAGAGGATTTTCCAGAGAGTCGGAGAGATCATTGATAAAGACCAGAAAAAGCACAGGGCCCAGCACACTGCCTTGGGGAACTCCAGCCTGAACAGGAAGGGGAGATGAGAGAAATCCATTCAGGGCCACACGTTGACTACGACCAGAGAGGAAGTCTGCAAGCCATGCATGGAGATTTCCATGGATACCATAGGAGTAGAGTTTGGTGAGCAGAGCTGGGTGCCAGACCGTATTGAAGGCACGTGATATGTCGCGGGAGACAGCTCTGATTTCCTGTTTGGCATTGAGGACCTCCATCCATTGTTGAGACAGGAGAAGCAGCATGTCCAGAGTAGAGTGACCTGGTCTGAAACCAAATTGATGATCAGAGATCAAGCCATTGGAGAAGAGGAAAGATTTCATATCCGAAGCAATGATGGATTCCATGACTTTGCTGATAATTGGGAGCAGGCTGATTGGTCTGTAGTTAAAAGGATATGTTTTTGCACCTTTTTTGTGTAAAGCGGTAATGTTTGCTGATTTCCAGGATGATGGCAGTTGACCTTGAGCAAAAGATAGGGTGAAAAGAACAGAGAGAGGGTGAGATAGAGCGGCAGAGCAGGATTTTAGGACCCGTGGGCTGATGCCGTCATATCGATGCCGGCTGATGCCGTCATATCTGGCACATATCGAGTGGTATCTCACACTCCAGCTCGCACCCACAGCTCCTCGAGGTCGCGTTGCAGATAGACGGGGACATGGTAGAGCAGGGAAACAATTACATCGGTATCGATGGAGATAACGACACGTACTTTGTGTCCTGCCTCAAGTCAAGAGAGACCAAGACATTCAGGGGTATACGAGGGTGAGCTTCTTCAAATGGTGAATGAAGGTGGGCCAGCGCATTCTCTCTGCCTTTGTGAACAATGATGCTCTCTCTGCCAGTTCTCATCTTCTCTGGTCACCTGACCAACTACAGTGGGGTGTTGTCGAGTTTCACAAGCATATTTCACAAAGACGACGATAGATCAGTTTCTCCAGAAGAAGCTTTAATTTTTATTTTTATTTTTTTTTGTATACAAGATCGAGGCTCATGTAAGAGCTAACATTGATTAAAAAAAAGACAAACTGACACATAAAAAATAAGATAAAGGGAGTGGGAGACAATATGGGGAGAGAGAGGGAAGCACACAAGTACAACATTTGAGAGCAGAGACATCAGGAGATCTGTGTGAGGGAGAGGGCTTGGGGGGAGGTGGCACGGGAAGGGGGAGGGGGGTGGGAGAAGGATAAAACACATGGACACTGCTAGGACTTCCAGGAAAGAAGTTGGAATTTCAAAAAAATGGATCTGGGGTGAATTAACGCAGGTAGAAAAGATCAAGGTTTTGGATGGGGGAAGATAAGCGATGGTGGTGAACAGGTGTTTTAAAGACCTGGAGGGAGGAGTGGGAATGAAGAGAGTGAGGGAGTTTGTTCCAGAGGCGGGAGAAGAGAAGAATGAAAGAGTGAAGGTGAGCAGAGAGCCTAGATTTTGGCAGTTTAACCATAAGAGGGTTGCTGGCAGATCTTGTGCGATCTGTAGGAATATTTGCGGGACAGAGCCCAGAGAGAGCTGGGGGGGCAAGGCCGGAGAGGAGTCGGTAGAAGACAGAAAGACCACCAACTGCGGTGCGTGAGTGAAAGGCCCTCGGAGTTAGCTTCATCGCGGGAGATTCCAATGATTCTGAATGCTTTGGTTTCAACAGCGTGAAGACGAGCTAGGTGTGAGGCAGGAGCACCAGCCCAGAGGGGAGAGCAGTATTCCATTGAGCTGCGGATGAAAGCCTTGTATGTGGTGAGGAGCTGAGGTATGCCGAGGAAGGACTTCGCACAACGGAGGATGCCCAGTCAGCGACTGGCTTAGGAGGCCAGATTTGAAATGTGGTTTTCCCAACAAAGATCATGGCAGATAGTGAGACCCAAAAGCTTGAGTGACAGAACTTCTTGGAGAGGATTGTTGAGAAAGTAGATGGGAGGGTTGTCCAGTCGGTCTTTTCGGAGAGACATAGTAAGAGTGTGAGATTTGTCAGGATTGAAAGGCATGTTCCACTTGTTTGACCAGTCTGTGATTTTGTCCAGGTCTGCAGAGAGTGCGGAGGCTGCACACTGCTGAGGATTGTTGATATTTGAAGGCCAGACAAAAGGTTTCCATCTCTTTTGGTAGAGGTGTCCCTGGTGTGATGGAACTATGCTCGGTCGGTACAGCATCGGTGCACCTTATTCTCTCAGTATCCTTCACGGAGGGATCTTCAGAGTACATGTCGAACACATAGTAACATTGCCCACTTTTCTCCGATGTCACAATCAGGACTGGGCGATAATGGAAAAACCTGCATCACGATAATGGGCCTCATTATGACGATTGTCGCGATAATATGAATAATGTAATTAGCACCTTGACAGCCATGTGGCATACAATATCAAAATGAATAGTTATATAGTTATGTGTGTTTGGTCGTACTCTTTATTTCATAATTCTGTTGCAATTATTGATGGATGTCTGTTATCATTGGTTGGTGGATGTCTGTTATCATTGGTTGGTAGATGTCTGTTATCATTGGTTGATGGATGTCTGTTATCATTGGTTGGTGGATGTCTGTTATCATTGGTTGGTAGATGTCTGTTATCATTGGTTGGTGGATGTCTGTTATCATTGGTTGGTGGATGTCTGTTATCATTGGTTGGTGGATGTCTGTTATCATTGGTTGGTGGATGTCTGTTATCATTGGTTGGTGGATGTCTGTTATCATTGGTTGGTGGATGTCTGTTATCATTGGTTGGTGGATGTCTGTTATCATTGGTTGGTAAATGTCTGTTATCATTGGTTGGTGGATGTCTGTTATCATTGGTTGGTAGACGTCTGTTATCATTGGTTATTGGCTGTCTGTTATCATTGGTTGGTAGATGTCTGTTATCATTGGTTGGTGGATGTCTGTTATCATTGGTTGGTGGATGTCTGTTATCATTGGTTGGTGGATGTGTGTTACCATTGGTTGGTGGATGGCTGTTATCATTATTGGTGGATGTCTGTTATCATTGGTTGATGTATGTCTGTTATCATTGTTGGTGGATGTCTGTTATCATTGATTGGTGTATGTCTGTTATCATTGGTTGGTGGATGTCTGTTATCATTAGTTGGTGGATGTCTGTTATCATTGGTTGGTCGATGTCTGTTATCATTGGTTGGTGGATGTGTGTTACCATTGGTTGGTGGATGTCTTATCATTGGTTGGTGGATGTCTGTTATCATTGTTTGGTGGATGTGTGTTACCATTGGTTGGTGGATGGCTGTTATCATTATTGGTGGATGTCTGTTATCATTATTGGTGGATGTCTGTTGCCATTGGTTGGTAGATGTCTGTATCATTGGTTGATGGATGTCTGTTATCATTGTTGGTGGATGTCTGTTATCATTGATTGATGGATGGCTGTTATCATTATTGGTGGATGTCTGTTATCATTATTGGTGGATGTCTGTTGCCATTGGTTGGTAGATGTCTGTATCATTGGTTGATGGATGTCTGTTATCATTGTTGGTGGATGGCTGTTATCATTGATTGATGTATGTCTGTTATCATTGTTGGTGGATGTGTTACCATTGGTTGATGTATGTCTGTTATCATTGTTGGTGGATGTCTGTTATCATTGTTGGAGGATGTCTGTTATCATTGTTGATGTATGTCTGTTATCATTGGTTGATGGATGTCTGTTATCATTGTTGGTGGATGTCTGTTATCATTGATTGAAGTATGTGTTACCATTGGTTGATGTATGTCTGTTATCATTGTTGGTGGATGTCTGTTATCATTGTTGGAGGATGTCTGTTATCATTGTTGATGTATGTCTGTTATCATTGGTTGATGGATGTCTGTTATCATTGTTGGTGAAGTGTGTTACCATTGGTTGATGTATGTCTGTTATCATTGTTGGTGGATGTGTTACCATTGGTTGATGTATGTCTGTTATCATTGTTGGTGGATGTCTGTTATCATTGTTGGAGGATGTCTGTTATCATTGTTGATGTATGTCTGTTATCATTGGTTGATGGATGTCTGTTATCATTGTTGGTGGATGTCTGTTATCATTGATTGAAGTATGTCTGTTATCATTGTTGGTGAAGTGTGTTACCATTGGTTGATGTATGTCTGTTATCATTGTTGGTGGATGTCTGTTATCATTGGTTGGTGGATGGCTGTTATCATTATTGGTGGATGTCTGTTATCATTATTGGTGGATGTCTGTTGCCAATTGCCATTGGTTGATGGATGGCTGTTATCATTATTGGTGGATGTCTGTTATCATTATTGGTAGATGTCTGTTGCCATTGGTTGGTAGATGTCTGTTATCATTGGTTGATGGATGTCTGTTATCATTGATTGATGTATGTCTGTTATCATTGATTGATGTATGTCTGTTATCATTGTTGGTGGATGTGTTACCATTGGTTGATGTATGTCTGTTATCATTGTTGGTGGATGTCTGTTATCATTGTTGGAGGATGTCTGTTATCATTGTTGGTGGATGTCTGTTATCATTGTTGATGTATGTCTGTTATCATTGGTTGATGGATGTCTGTTATCATTGTTGGTGGATGTCTGTTATCATTGATTGAAGTATGTCTGTTATCATTGCTGGTGAAGTGTGTTACCATTGGTTGATGTATGTCTGTTATCATTGTTGGTGGATGTCTGTTATCATTGGTTGGTGGATGTGTGTTATCATTGGTTGGTGCATGTGTGTTACCATTGGTTGATGTATGTTATCATTGTTGGTGGATGTCTGTTATCATTGTTGGTGGATGTCTGTTATCATTGTTGGTGGATGTCTGTTATCATTGTTGATGTATGTCTGTTATCATTGGTTGATGGATGTCTGTTATCATTGTTGGTGGATGTCTGTTATCATTGGTTGATCTTTGTCTGTTATTGTTGGTGGATGTGTGTTACCATTGGTTGATGTATGTCTGTTATCATTGTTGGTGGATGTCTGTTACCATTGGTTGGTGGATGTGTGTTACCATTGGTTGGTGGATGTGTGTTACCATTGGTTGATGTATGTCTGTTATCATTGTTGGTGGATGTCTGTTACCATTGGTTGGTGGATGTATGTGTTACCATTGGTTGGTGGATGTGTGTTACCATTGGTTGATGTATGTCTGTTATCATTGGTTGGTGGATGTGTGTTACCATTGGTTGGTAGACATAAGAAATCCCTGCATGGTGTGTTTCATCCAGAGTGGACAACCCTGGGGCAAATTCCGAATTGCTGCTTTGAGCAGCTCCAGTCGAATGTCCAGCCTGGCTCGAGAGTTCATGAACTAATTCGGCCAAGTGTGTTCGCCGCATGATGCTTGTCTTCTCCACAAGAAAGTTGGGATTAATTGGATCCATTAAAGTAGTAGAAATTTTAATATTTGTGCCTTCATGCTCGATTTTTCCAAAAATGTTCCAATTGAAGTTTTTTACACCATTCAGAGCTCCTAATTCTCAATGACTGGAGGTTGAGTTTAGTTTCACTTTGTGTAACTCACGTGAGGGAAAATGCAAGTTTTTTTTAAACTCGCATCAGCATCTTTGCTCTTCCGCCCTTGCGTGTTTAGATTGAAGGTGCTGAGAGATTGCAGGGGAAGCTTTCCTGGGTCAGACTTCCCGGCTGAGCACACACTAACTACAGTCAGGCAGGTTTATAACCATCGAGCTCAGCACTCCAAGGGATATTTATGCCACTTACAAGCAGATCTTCAAGTATTCATCACAAACAGGATATTATAATTTATGAAAAAAAAAATTTTTTTGGAAGTCAAGCATTATTTTTTCTCGGTGTGTATAAATGTTGCTTGTCAGAATCAGTGTGTAATGATGAGAGTCTGCTCAAAGTTTGGGAGGTCAGTGGTTCAAATCCCAGCTGAGCCTTTCCCAAGACTTAAAATATATATCTGCTTCCTTGCTTGATGTTCAGCATTTAAGAGGATCGAGCACGGAAAATGGCAAACCACCCAATTATCACCCTTGCCAAGAAACGCCTTTGGCAGCCTCGATGCTCTGTAAAGAGTCTGGTACAGGTACCAGGTATTAATAATTGAAATAGGTATACCAGGTAGCCTTTAACACATTAAAGACAAGAATGTCACTCCGTAGAGCGCATACCTCCATCATGCTGAGCAATTTACGTTTTGTATCCACTGTTCGTTCGGATTTGCTCTCAAATGTTGCGTTTGTGTCCTTCCCCTCTCTCCCCATCTTGTCTACCGCTCCCCTTATTTTTGTGTTTTATGTGTCGGTTTGACTTTTTGTGTGATTCATGTTAGCTCTTTCACGAGCCTCGATGTTGTATACAAAAAAAAAAAAAAAAAATCTGGATTCGGACCTGAACCAAAATGTAATCAGCGAGCTATTGTCACCGAACCAACTCATCCACCAAGTTTGTCATAAATTGGCCACAACTCTTTGAAATATCGTGCGATATATACAGTACAGTAGTTTTTTGCCCTATCACTCAATGGTGAAGAATCACATACAATATATATTTTTAATTCTCTTATCCGGATCCAGATTTTTTTTTTTTCAAAATATAATCATTTCTTCCTTGTCACATACCCAACCTCTCCACCAAATTTCGGCCAAATGCCTCCATAAATTTTTGAGATATCCTGTTCACAAACAAGCAGACAGACAAACAAGAAACGATGTCAGGTAGTATCACCCTTGCCAAAGGCCAAGGCCTGACAGATATGAAGAAAATCGAGAGAATCTATAATTTATTGATTAATTGTGCAATAAAATTAATAAATAAAAATCGTAAAATAATTTCTTAATCAATTGGCTGATAGCATACCTAAACCAAGACCAATTTCAGCCGATTCTGTAAATTTTTGAAAATTAATCATGATTGATCGAAAAATTGAATAAACAATCGATTAATTGATTTATCAATAAATCAAAAATACTCTTTACAGGAAAATCACTTGCTCATTGTAATGTCCAAATATCAGCTTCCTAGCTCAAAACGTGCCTGAGATATTGTCCAGATGAGAAAGAAAATGAAGAGAAAGTAAAATATAGTGATTATTTATTATATTGGCCACACCAAATAAATGGGCCTACATGATAGAGTGATTATAATTTGTCCCCCGTCGCACCGCGGAGCGAAAGGGGGACTATGGTTTTCCCCTCCGTCCGTGTGTCCGTCCGTCCGTCCGTCCGTGTGTGCGTGCGTGCATGCGTAAGCGAAGGACCGAATTCTAAGTTGGTGTGTGGGTGCAACCCACGTCAAAATCCAAGATGGCCGCCACCACGTATGTCTGACGCCATGAATGTCTGAACCTTGTGAGCGGAATATCTTGAAAAATAAGCGAAGTACGAACTTCTAATCTGGTGTGTGGGTGTATCTACGCATAAGGAAGAACGCTATTGAAAATTGGGTCGCCACGTCAAAATCCAAGATGGCCACCGCCATGTATGTCTGAACATTGTGAGCGGAATATTTTGAAAAATAAGCGAAGTACCAACTTGTAATCTGGTGTGTGGGTGTATCTAGGCATAAGGAAGAACACTTGAAAATTGGGTCGCCACGTCAAAATCTAAGATGGCCGCCACCATATATATGTCAACCTTGTGAGCGAAATATCTTGAAAACTAAACGAACAACTAACTTCTAATCTGGTGTGTGGGTGTATCGACGCATAAGGGAGAACGCCATTGCAAATTGGGTCGCCACGTCAAAATCCAAGATGGCCGCCGCACTGTATGTCTGAACCTTGTGAGCGAAATATCATATCATAACATGTTTCCTGCGTCTTCCACTTTGTCAACTCACATCACTTCACCAACGGGGGACCGAGGCGTAACGCTTGTTATTATTGGCCACAACAAATAAATGAGCCTACATGATACAGTGATTATTTATCATTGGCCACACCAAATAAATGGGCCTACATGATACAGTGATTATTTATTGTTGGCCACACCAAATAAATGGGCCTACATGATACAGTGATTATTTATTGTTGGCCACACCAAATAAATGAGCCTACATGATACAGTGATTATTTATTGTTGGCCACACCAAATAAATGAGCCGACATGATACAGTGATTATTTATTGTTGGCCACACCAAATAAATGGGCCTACATGATACAGTGATTATTTATTGTTGGCCACACCAAATAAATGGGCCTACATGATACAGTGATTATTTATTGTTGGCCACACCAAATAAATGAGCCGACATGATACAGTGATTATTTATTGTTGGCCACACCAAATAAATGGGCCTACATGATACAGTGATTATTTATTGTTGGCCACACCAAATAAATGGGCCGACATGATACAGTGATTATTTATGATTGGCCATACCAAATAAATGAGCCGACATGATACAGTGATTATATATTATTGGCCATACCAAATAAATGGGCCTACATGATACAGTGATTATTTATTGTTGGCCACACCAAATAAATGGACCTACATGATACAGTGATTATTTATGATTGGCCATACCAAATAAATGAGCCGACATGATACAGTGATTATATATTATTGGCCATACCAAATAAATGGGCCTACATGATACAGTGATTATTTAGTATCGGCCACACCATTCCCATTCTTGTCTTTGTCAAATTTCCACTGGTTATTTTGCTGTGTACGTGTTATTGTGTGTTTCTGGTTGGTATTGGTTTGTAATTCGTACAAACTTGTGTGTAGTTAATCGTTTTCTGAGTCGTACCTCGTGCGCGGCCTGGTAACTTGGGGCTTCCCTCCCCCGTCAGTGTTTTGTCGGTTTGGGTTATTTCCTTCGCTGCATTGCTTGTTTCTTTTATTTTATTTTCTCCCCCTCACCTCACCTCCCTAGACAAATAATTCTATATTGATTCTTTCTCCCCTCCCGGACACGTTTGTTCGCTCTCCTCCTCGTCTCGGCTTGTGCCCCGCCCCCTGTATCTCGTTTCTCTCCCGCCTCTGCTCCTTCCTTCTCAAATCCACGTTCTCGCTTGGAGACTTTTCCCAGATTGTTTTTCATGGTTTTCATGGTTCTGTTTGGATATTGTTGGAATATGTTTAAACTGCAGCCGTGATGCTGACGACGCCCCCCCCCCCCCCCCCCCCCAGAATTTCCATGTTTTAAACGTTTCCCAGTATGTACCCTGGTCAGAATAGGTACACCGTATCCCTGCGTGTCGTAAGAGACGACTAAGAGGGTTGGCGTCAGGAAGGGCATCCGGCCATAAAAAAAACATTGCCTCAAAAAGAGAACCATGACAATTACAACTACATATTGGCAGGGTGCAGCCCGAAGTGGAGATCGGTTTCTGAGGCGAAGGCGAAGGCGAAGAAGAAGCCACACCAAGACAAATGATGGTCAGAAGAAGAGTGGACATATGTTGTGTGCAAGAGACGAGATGGAAGGGAAGTGGTGTGAGAATGGTGAAGGGTAGGCAGGGACAGAAATACAAGTTTGTGTGGCAATGGTGCCCGGAGGGCGTGAATGGTGTTGGTGTCCTGTTTTCTGAGGAGTTTGTAGACAGTGTGGTGAGTGTGACTAGAGTGAGTGATAGGTTGATGATGGTGAAAATGATGATTGGAAAGCTCTTGGTGAACGTCATCTCGGGATATGCTCCGCAGGTTGGTCGAAGCAATGAAGAGAAGGACAAGTTCTGGTGTGCGATAGAGAAGCTGATGGAAAACGTGAAAGATGAAGAGGTTGTTGTGGTGGGAGGAGACCTGAATGGACATGTGGGAAGGAGTATGGATGGTTTTGAGGGAGTTCATGGGGGTTACGGATATGGTGTGAGAAATGGAGAAGGTGAAAGGATTTTGGAGTTTGCTGATGGAGCCGATTTGTTGATTTGTAATACTCAGTTCCAGAAAGAGGATAATAAGCTTGTTACATACACGTCAGGTGGGTCGACGACAACCGTTGACTACCTGATGGTGCGGAGGCGAGATAGGGGGCACCTCCGGGACACAAAGGTGATCCCGGGGGAGGAGGCTGTTTCACAGCACCACTTGGTTGTCTGCGACATAAAAATGAAAGGTGCGAGGAGAGCTCGGCGGGTGAAGTACCAACAAAGAATGAAGGTGTGGAGGTTGAAAGAGGTGACAGTAAGGGAGGCATTAAAAGAGAGGCTGAGTAGGGTAGAGGATGATGTGGTTGAGCTTGAAAGTGGTTGGATGTCAATGAAAGCTAGTCTGTTGGGAGCCGTTGGTGAGGTATGTGGATGGACAAAAGGACCACCGAGGCACTCGGAAACATGGTGGTGGGATGATGAAGTTGGAAAGAGGATTGACGAGAAGAGGAAGAAGTTCAAGGAGTGGCAGAAGGCGAAGGGTACGGGAGCAGAATCAGCAGAGCATGAAAGTTATAAGGCAGCCAGGAAGGCTGCAAAGAAAGAGGTAGCAAAGGCGCAGGAGGCATGTTGGAAAATGTTCGGAGAACGCTTGGATTCAGAAGAGGGTCAGAAAGCAGTATTCAGGATTGCAAAGCACATAGCGAAAGAGAGGTGTGACGTGATGGGGGTGAGTTGCTTGAAGGATGAAGTGGGACAAATCGTTGTCGACCCAGATGGAATTAAAGGAAGATGGAAAAGATATATGGAAATGCTGTTGAATACAGAGAATGAATGGGATGGCAACATAGAGAGTAACCCAGTTTTAGGACCGGCAGAGAAGATAACTGAGAAGGAAGTTGAGGAAGCGATAACAGCAATGAAGAGTGGAAAAGCGGGAGGGCCGACGGGAGTTGTGGGAGATATGTTGAAGGCAGCAGGAAGTTGGGGTGTGAAGAGAATGACAGAGATCTGTAATCTGGTGGTGAAAGAAGGCCGCATTCCAGTGGATTGGGAACTGAGTACCCTCGTCCCTCTATACAAGGGGAAAGGTGACCCTCTGGAGTGTGGCTCGTACCGAGCGATAAAGTTATTGGAGCATGGAATGAAGGTATTGGAAAGGGTGTTGGAGAGGAGGATAAGGAAGAAAGTGAAGATCGACGAAATGCAGTTTGGATTTATGCCAGGAAGAGGAACGACAGATGCGCTTTTCATTGTGAGGCAGTTGCAGGAGAAGTACATGGAGAAGAGGAAGAAGTTGTTTTTTGGGTTTGTTGATCTGGAGAAAGCATTCGATAGGGTTCCACGCAAAGTATTGACATGGGCATTGAGGAAGTTAGGAGTGGAGGAATGGTTGATCAGAGTAGTGATGGCAATGTACAAAAGAGCGCGCACAGCTGTAAGGACGAAGGACGGGAACAGTGGTGAGTTTGAGGTGAAGGTGGGAGTGCATCAGGGGTCGGTACTAAGTCCACTACTATTTGTAGCTGTGATGGAGGTGCTGGCTCAGAACGTAAAGGAGGGTTTACCGTGGGAGTTGTTGTATGCAGATGATCTGGTGTTGATTGCGGAAAGTATGGATGGACTGAAGGAAAAGATGAACAAGTGGAAGGAATGTATGGAGACAAAAGGTCTGAAGGTGAATATCGGAAAGACGAAGGTGATGGCAAGTGGTAAAGCATGTGGTGAGGTGGAAAGAACTGGGAAGTGGCCGTGTGCTGTGTGCAGGAAGGGTGTCGGAGTGAACTCCATTCAATGTACAATGTGCGCTGAGTGGGTTCATCAAAAATGTAGTGGTCTGACGAGGGTCATTTACCAGTGTGGCAGCTACATTCAAATGTAAGGTGTGCACAGAGGGAGCTGCAGATGGAAGAAATGTTGAGTTGGATCTTGGAGACGGCATGAAGCTGGAAGGTGTGAAAACATTTTGCTACCTCGGAGACATGCTGAATGGAGAAGGTGGATCAGACTCGGCAACGGTTGCTCGAGTGAGATGTGCATGGAAGAAGTTTCGGGAACTGAGTGGCGTGCTGATGAGGAGGAGAGTGTCGCTGAAGCTGAAGGGAAAGGTGTATGCTGCATGTGTGAGAAGTGTTATGATTTATGGGAGCGAGACATGGGTAATGAACGTAGAGCAGCAACGAAGGCTGGAAAGGGTGGAAATGCAAATGGTTCGATGGATGTGCGGAGTATCGTTGAGAGAGAGGAAGACAAATGATGAATTGCGAAAGATGATGGGAATATTGCCTGTGATTGATGCTGTGAAGAGGAACAGGCTGAGATGGTTTGGTCATGTGTTGAGGAAGGATGAAAGTGACTGGTTGAGAAGAGTGATGGAAATTGATGTAGAAGGAAGTAGAGGACGGGGAAGACCGAGAAAGACTTGGCTAAAGATGGTGGAAGAAGAAATGCGGGCAAGGGGGTTAACAAGGAGAGATGCAGAAAATAGGGCAAAATGGAGAAGATTGTCATGGGGACCGCAAGGCTAACCCCCGCTCTCGCAGGGAAAATGGCCTTAAAATGCATGTTGTTGTTGTTGTTGTTGTTGGCCACACCAAATAAATGATCCGACATTTTCAGTGATTATTTATTATTGGCCACACCAAATAAATGGGCCTACATGATACAGTGATTATTATTGGCCACACCAAATAAATGGGGCTCCATGATACAGTGATTATTTATTATTGGCCACACCAAATAAATGGGCCTACACATTGTGAATACAGTGATTATTTATGTGATTATACAGTGATTATTTATTATTGGCCACACCAAATAAATGGGCCTACATGATACAGTGATTATTTATTTTTGGCCACACCAAATAAATTGGCCGACATGATACAGTGATTATTTATTATTGGCCACACCAAATAAATGGGCCTACCCATTGTGATTACAGTGATTATTTATGTGATTATACAGTGATTATTTATTACTGGCCACACCAAATAAATGGGCCTACATGATCGTGATTATTTATTATTGGCCACTCCAACTAAATGGGCCTTCATGATACAGTGATTATTTATTATTGGCCACACCAAATAAATGGGCCTACATGATACAGTGATTATTTATTATTGGGCACACCAAATAAATGGGCCTACATGATACAGTGATTATTTATTATTGGCCACACCAAATAAATGGGCCGACATGATACAGTGATTATTTATTATTGGCCACACCAAATAAATGGGCCTGCATGATAGTGATTATTTATTATTGAACACACCAAATAAATGGGCCTGCATGATAGTGAATATTTATTGGCAACACCAAATAAATGGGCCTACATGACACAGTGATTATTTATTATTGGCCACACCAAATAAATGGGCCGACATGATACAGTGATTATTTATTATTGGCCACTCCAAATAAATGGGCCTGCATGATACAGTGATTATATATTATTGGCCACACCAAATAAATGGGCCTGCATGATACAGTGATTATATATTATTGGCCACACCAAATAAATGGGCCTGCATGATACAGTGATTATTTCTTATCGGCCACACCAAATAAATGGGCCTACATGATGCAGTGATTATTTATTATTGGCCACACCAAATAAATGGGCCTACATGATACAGTGATTATTTATTATTGGCCACACCAAATAAATGGGCCTACATGATAAAGTGATTATTTATTGTTGGCCACACCAATTAAATGGGCCTACATGATAGTGATTATTATTGGCCACACCAAATAAATGGGCCTACATGATAGTGATTATTTATTATTGGCCACACCAAATAAATGGGCCTACATGATACAGTGATTATTTATTATTGGCCACACCAAATATAGGCCTGCATGATACAGTGATTATTGGCCACACCAAATAAATGGGCCTACATGATGCAGTGATTATTATTGGCCACACCAAATAAATGGGCCTGCATGATGCAGTGATTATTATTGGCCACACCAAATAAATGGGCCTACATGATAGTGATTATTTATTATTTGCCACCCCAAATAAATGGGCCTACATGATACAGTGATTATTTATTATTGGCCACACCAAATAAATGGGCCTACATGATGCAGTGATTATTTATTATTGGCCACACCAAATAAATGGGCCTACATGATGCAGTGATTATTTATTATTGGCCACACCAATTCAATGGGCCAACATGATACAGTGATTATTTATTATTGGCCACTCAAAATAAATGGACCTGCATGATACAGTGATTATTTATTATTGGCCACACCAAATAAATGGGCCGACATGATACAGTGATTATGTATTATATTGGCCACACCAAATAAATGAGCCGACATGATACAGTGATTATTTATTATTGGCCACTCAAAATAAATGGACCTACATGATACAGTGATTATTTATTATTGGCCACACCAAATAAATGGGCCTACATGATACAGTGATTATTTGTTATTGGCCACACCAAATAAATGGGCCTGCATGATAGTGATTATTTCTTATTGGCCACACCAAATAAATGGGCCTGCATGATAGTGATTATTTATTGGCCACACCAAATAAATGGGCCTACATGATGAAGTGATTATTTATTATTGGCCACACCAAATAAATGGGCCTACATGATACAGTGATTATTTGTTATTGGCCACACCAAATAAATGGGCCTGCATGATACAGTGATTATTTATTATTGGCCACTCAAAATAAATGGGCCTGCATGATAGTGATTATTTATTGGCCACACCAAATAAATGGGCCTACATGATGCAGTGATTATTTATTATTGGCCACACCAAATAAATGGGCCTACATGATACAGTGATTATTTGTTATTGGCCACACCAAATAAATGGGCCTGCATGATACAGTGATTATTTATTATTGGCCACACCAAATAAATGGGCCTGCATGATAGTGATTATTTATTGGCCACACCAAATAAATGGGCCTACATGATGCAGTGATTATTTATTATTGGCCACACCAAATAAATGGGCCAACATGATACAGTGATTATTTATTATTGGCCACTCAAAATAAATGGGCCTGCATGATAGTGATTATTTATTATTGGCCACACCAAATAAATGGGCCTGCATGATACAGTGATTATTTGTTATTGGCCACACCAAATAAATGGGCCTACATGATAGTGATTATCTGTTATTGGCCCACCAAATAAATGGGCCTGCATGATGCAGTGATTATTTGTTATTGGCCACACCAAATAAATGGGCCTGCATGATAAAGTGATTATTTATTATTGGCCACACCAAATAAATGGGCCTACATGATACAGTGATTATTTATTATTGGCCACACCAAATAAATGGGCCTACATGATGCAGTGATTATTTATTATTGGCCACCCAAATAAATGGGCCAACATGATATAGTGATTATTTATTATTGGCCACTCAAAATAAATGGACCTGCATGATAGTGATTATTTATTATTGGCCACACCAAATAAATGGGCCTACATGATACAGTGATTATTTGTTATTGGCCACACCAAATAAATGGGCCTACATGATACAGTGATTATTTATTATTGGCCACTCCAAATAAATGGGCCTGCATGATACAGTGATTATTTATTATTGGCCACACCAAATAAATGGCCTGCATGATAGTGATTATTTATTATTGGCCACACCAAATAAATGGGCCTGCATGATAGTGATTATTTACTGGTCTCACCAAATAAATGGGCCTACATGATAAAGTGATTATTTATTATTGGCCACACCAAATAAATGGGCCAACATGATACAGTGATTATTTGTTATTGGCCACACCAAATAAATGGGCCTGCATGATACAGTGATTATTTTTTATTGGCCACTCAAAATAAATGGGCCTGCATGATAAAGTGATTATTTATAATTGGCCACACCAAATAAATGGACCTGCATGATAAAGTGATTATTTATGATTGGCCACACCAAATAAATGGGCCTACATGATACAGTGATTATTTGTTGTTGGCCACACCAAATAAATGGGCCTGCATGATACAGTGATTATTTGTTGTTGGCCACACCAAATAAATGGGACTGCATGATACAGTGATTATTTATTATGGGCCACACCAAATAAATGGGCCTGCATGATAGTGATTATTTTTTGGCCACACCAAATAAATGGGCCTACATGATGCAGTGATTATTTATTATTGGCCACACCAAATAAATGGGCCAACATGATACAGTGATTATTTATTATTGGCCACTCAAAATAAATGGGCCTGCATGATACAGTGATTATTTATTATTGGCCACACCAAATAAATGGGCCTGCATGATACAGTGATTATTTGTTATTGGCCACACCAAATAAATGGGCCTACATGATAGTGATTATCTGTTATTGGCCCACCAAATAAATGGGCCAACATGATACAGTGATTATTTATTATTGGCCACTCAAAATAAATGGACCTGCATGATAGTGATTATTTATTATTGGCCGCACCAAATAAATGGGCCTACATGATAGTGATTATTTGTTATTGGCCACACCAAACAAATGGGCCTACATGATACAGTGATTATTTATTATTGGCCACTCCAAATAAATGGGCCTGCATGATACAGTGATTATTTATTATTGGCCACACCAAATAAATGGGCCTACATGATCGTGATTATTTATTATTGGCCACACCAAATAAATGGGCCTACATGATACAGTAATTATTTGTTATTGGCCACACCAAATAAATGGGCCTACATGATACAGTGATTATTTATTATTGGCCACACCAAATAAATGGGCCTGCATGATACATTGATTATTTTATTGGCCACACCAAATAAATGGGCCTACATGATACAGTGATTATTTATTATTGGCCACACCAAATAAATGGGCCTGCATGATACAGTGATTATTTGTTATTGGCCACACCAAATAAATGGGCCTGCATGATCGTGATTATTTATTATTGGCCACACCAAATAAATGGGCCTACATGATACAGTGATTATATATTATTGGCCACACCAAATAAATGGGCCTGCATGATACAGTGATTATTTATTATTGGCCACACCAAATAAATGGGCCTACATGATACAGTGATTATTTATTATTGGCCACACCAAATAAATGGACCTGCATGACAAAGTGATTATTTATTATTGGCCACACCAAATAAATGGGCCTGCATGATACAGTGATTATTTATTATTGGCCACACCAAATAAATGGGCCTTCATGATACAGTGATTATTTATTATTGGCCACACCAAATAAATGGGCCTACATGATACAGTGATTATTTATTATTGGCCACACCAAATAAATGGGCCTGCATGATCGTGATTATTTATTGGCCACACCAAATAAATGGGCCTACATGATGCAGTGATTATTTATTATTGGCCACACCAAATAAATGGGCCTGCATGATAAAGTGATTATTTATTATTGGCCACACCAAATAAATGGGCCTACATGATACAGTGATTATTTATTATTGGCCACTCAAAATAAATGGACCTGCATGATGAAATGATTATTTATTATTGGCCACACCAAATAAATGGGCCTACATGATTCAGTAATTATTTGTTATTGGCCACACCAAATAAATGGGCCTACATGATAGTGATTATTTATTATTGGCCACACCAAATAAATGGGCCTGCATGATACAGTGATTATTTTGTTATTGGCCACACCAAATAAATGGGCCTTCATGATACAGTGGTTATTTCTTATTGGCCACACCAAATAAATGGGCCTGCATGATACAGTGATTATTTGTTATTGGCCACACCAAATAAATGGGCCTGCATGATAGTGATTATTTATTATTGTCCACACCAAATAAATGGGCCTACATGATACAGTGATTATATATTATTGGCCACACCAAATAAATGGGCCTACATGATACAGTGATTATATATTATTGGCCACACCAAATAAATGGGCCTGCATGATAGTGATTATTTATTATTGGCCACACCAAATAAATGGGCCAACATGATCGTGATTATTTATTATTGGCCACTCAAAATAAATGGACCTGCATGATAAAGTGATTATTTATTATTGGCCTCACCAAATAAATGGACCTGCATGACAAAGTGATTATTTATTATTGGCCACACCAAATAAATGGGCCTGCATGATACAGTGATTATTTATTATTTGCCACTCAAAATAAATGGACCTGCATGATAAAGTGATTATTTATTATTGGCCACACCAAATAAATGGACCTGCATGATAAAGTGATTATTTATTATTGGCCACACCAAATAAATGGGCCTGCATGATACAGTGATTATTTATTATTGGCCACACCAAATAAATGGACCTGCATGATAAAGTGATTATTTATTATTGGCCACACCAAATAAATGGGCCTACATGATACAGTGATTATTTGTTGTTGGCCACACCAAATAAATGGGCCTACATGATATAGTGATTATTTATTATTGGCCACACCAAATAAATGGGCCTGCATGATACAGTGATTATTTATTATTGGCCACACCAAATAAATGGGCCTACATGATACAGTGATTATTTATTATTGGCCACTCCAAATAAATGGGCCTACATGATACAGTGATTATTTATTATTGGCCACACCAAATAAATGGGCCTACATGATAGTGATTATTTATTATTGGCCACACTAAATAAATGGGCCGACATGATAGTGATTATTTATTGTTGGCCACACCAAATAAATGGGCCTGCATGCTACAGTGATTATTTATTATTGGCCACACCAAATAAATGGGCCGACATGATACAGTGATTATTTATTATTGGCCACACCAAATAAATGGGCCTACATGATACAGTGATTATTTATTATTGGCCACACCAAATAAATGAGCCTGCATGATACAGTGATTATTTATTATTGGCCACACCAAATAAATGGGCCTGCATGATAGTGATTATTTATTATTGGCCACTCAAAATAAATGGGCCTGCATGATAAAGTGATTATTTATTATTGGCCACACCAAATAAATGGGCCAACATGATAGTGATTATTTATTATTGGCCACACCAAATAAATGGGCCTGCATGATACAGTGATTATTTGTTAATGGCCACTCCAAATAAATGGGCCAACATGATACAGTGATTATTTATTATTGGCCACTCAAAATAAATGGGCCTGCATGATAGTGATTATTTATTATTGGCCACACCAAATAAATGGGCCTGCATGACAAAGTGATTATTTATTATTGGCCACACCAAATAAATGGGCCAACATGATACAGTGATTATTTATTATTGGCCACACCAAATAAATGGGCCTGCATGATACAGTGATTATTTGTTAATGGCCACTCCAAATAAATGGGCCAACATGATACAGTGATTATTTATTATTGGCCACTCAAAATAAATGGGCGTGCATGATAGTGATTATTTATTATTGGCCACACCAAATAAATGGGCCTGCATGATACAGTGATTATTTGTTATTGGCCACACCAAATAAATGGGCCAACATGACAGTGATTATTTATTATTGGCCACACCAAATAAATGGGCCTACATGATACAGTGATTATTTGTTATTGGCCACACCAAATAAATGGGCCTTCATGATAGTGATTATCTGTTATTGGCCCACCAAATAAATGGGCCTGCATGATGCAGTGATTATTTGTTATTGGCCACACCAAATAAATGGGCCTGCATGATAAAGTGATTATTTATTATTGGCCACACCAAATAAATGGGCCTACATGATACAGTGATTATTTGTTATTGGCCACACCAAATAAATGGGCCTGCATGATAAAGTGATTATTTATTATTGGCCACACCAAATAAATGGGCCTGCATGATAAAGTGATTATTTGTTTTTGGCCACACCAAATAAATGGGCCTGCATGACAGTGATTATTTATTATTGGCCACTCAAAATAAATGGACCTGCATGATAAAGTGATTATTTATTATTGGCCACACCAAATAAATGGGCCTACATGATAGTGATTATCTGTTATTGGCCCACCAAATAAATGGGCCTGCATGATGCAGTGATTATTTATTATTGGCCACACCAAATAAATGGGTCTGCATGATCGTGATTATTTATTGGCCACACCAAATAAATGAGCCTACGTGATGCAGTGATTATTTATTATATTATTGGCCACACCAAATAAATGGGCCAACATGATACAGTGATTATTTATTATTGGCCACTCAAAATAAATGGACCTGCATGATAAAGTGATTATTTATTATTGGCCACACCAAATAAATGGGCTTACATGATACAGTAATTATTTGTTATTGGCCACACCAAATAAATGGGCCTACATGATAGTGATTATTTATTATTGGCCACACCAAATAAATGGGCCTGCATGATAGTGATTATTTATTATTGGCCACACCAAATAAATGGGCCTGCATGATACAGTGATTATTTATTATTGGCCACACCAAATAAATGGGCCTGCATGATACAGTGATTATTTATTATTGGCCACACCAAATAAATGGGCCTACATGATACAGTGATTATTTATTATTGGCCACACCAAATAAATGGGCCTACATGATACAGTGATTATATATTATTGGCCACACCAAATAAATGGGCCTACATGATACAGTGATTATTTATTATTGGCCACACCAAATAAATGGGCCTACATGATACAGTGATTATTTATTATTGGCCACACCAAACAAATGGGCCGACATGATAAAGTGATTATTTATTATTGGCCACACCAAATATATGGGCCTACATGATACAGTGATTATTTATTATTGGCCACACCAAATAAATGGGCCTACATGATACAGTGATTATTTATTATTGGCCACACCAAATAAATGGGCCTACATGATACAGTGATTATTTATTATTGGCCACAATGTACATATCTCTTGAAGGAATTCAAACTGTCCTTGCACAACAACAAAGGCCCGACATCCCTGAACAAAACATCCTATCACAACAGTTCATGTTTTTGAGTTTGTGCCAATTCTGTTGACTTATTAATTTATATTCAATACAATAATTATTTATTTATTTGACCTTATGAAAGAGAGAACCTTTCATTATTTCTGAACCTCTCCACCATGTGGCCCTCATGAAGACAATCCTTCATGCTAGAGCATGTGATCATAAGTTCCTTTATCCTGACATTGTCTTTTCCCTGTTTTGGACAAAAGGGATCTGAGCAGTTTGAGTCATACAACGCACCAAGCTTCCAGGAACGCTCACAGTCGGGTCAGGATGAACCTCAATATATGGAATCTTGGAATAACAATGTGATTGCAACTTCTCATCTGCCTCTCATTCCAAGCACATTTTGTGGTTGAGATAAGAGGAACGAACAAGGTCGCTTTGTATGGATTTCTGCATCGGCATCTTCCTGAAACAGTCGCTCCCCTTTCTCCCGACCCAGTGTTGGTTATCTCGTTACAAGACAGATGATGCAAGGAACTTGGATGCAGAAGGCCATTTGGCCCGTCAAGCCTGCTCTACATCTACACAACAATTCAATCCAACAGTTTGTCAACATAAATTCACTTGAGGGAATGTAGGAGGTTGAGGAGTGGGGATGATAACAGTGGGGTAAGCACAGACATCAATTACCAGGGTATTTCACACACACATCGAACATGAAAAAAATATTATTACTTAAAATGATGAAATCATTGTTTGGGAGGGAAGGTGGGATTTGGAGGGGGGCAGGGGTTGAACACGGATGAAGGGTGGAGGAATGAACAAACACAGACAGCACATTCACCTTTTCACAACACCTTCACAGACATCACAATCAAGACGCAGGTATGCAATCACCCATCCACACTTCAGGTACGTACCATATCCAGGTACTCCTTAATCACCAATGTTTCTAGGTATCTTTATCCACACTTTGTTTGTCGAAACCCTTTATTATCTCAAACATCTCCAGCAGATCCCCTCATAACAAATCGCCTTCTATCTTCATGTAAAAAGTAGCCTTGCACTGATCAATCTAGTAGCCTTATGCTGATCAATCTAGTTGCATTATGCTGATCAATCTAGTAGCCTTACGCTGACAAATCTCGTAGCCATATGCTGATCAATATAGTCGCACTACGCTGATCAATCTAGTAGCCTTATGCTGTTCAATCTAGTAGCCTAATGCTGATCAATATAGTAGCCTTATGCTGATTAATCTAGTAGCCTAATGCTGATCAATCTAGTAGCCTTATGCTGATCAATCTAGTAGCCTTATGCTGATCAATCTAGTCGCACTATGCTGATCAATCTAGAAGCCTTATGCTGACAAATCTCGTAGCCATATGCTGATCAATCTAGTCGCACTACGCTGATCAATCTAGTAGCCTTATGCTGATCAATCTAGTAGCCTTGCACTGATCAATATAGTAGCCTTATGCTGATTAATCTAGTAGCCTTATGCTGATCAATATAGTAGCCTTATGCTGATCAATCTAGTAGCCTTATGCTGATCAATCTAGTAGCCTTATGCTGATCAATCTAGTAGCCTTATGCTGATCAATCTAGTCGCACTACACTGATCAATCTAGTAGCCTTATGCTGATCAATCTAGTAGCCTTATGCTGATCAATCTAGTAGCCTTATGCTGATCAATCTAGTAGCCTTGCACTGATCAATATAGTAGCCTTACGCTGACAAATCTCGTAGCCATATGCTGATCAATCTAGTCGCACTACGCTGATCAATCTAGTAGCCATATGCTGATCAATCTAGTAGCCTTATGCTGATCAATCTAGTAGCATTATGCTGATCAATCTAGTAGCCTTACGCTGACAAATCTCGTAGCCATATGCTGATCAATCTAGTCGCACTACGCTGATCAATCTAGTAGCCATATGCTGATCAATCTAGTAGCCTTATGCTGATCAATCTAGTAGCATTATGCTGATCAATCTAGTAGCCTTATGCTGATCAATCTAGTAGCCTTATGCTGATCAATCTAGTCGCACTACACTGATCAATCTAGTAGCCTTATGCTGATCAATCTAGTAGCCTTATGCTGATCAATCTAGTAGCCTTATGCTGATCAATCTAGTAGCCTTGCACTGATCAATATAGTAGCCTTACGCTGACAAATCTCGTAGCCATATGCTGATCAATCTAGTCGCACTATGCTGATCAATCTAGTAGCCTTATGCTGATCAATCTAGTAGCCTTATGCTGATCAATCTAGTAGCCTTATGCTGATCAATCTAGTAGCCTTGCACTGCTCAATCTAGTAGCCTTATGCTGATCAATCTAGTAGCCTTATGCTGATCAATCTAGTAGCCTTATGCTGATCAATCTAGTAGCCTTGCACTGATCAATCTAGTAGCCTTATGCTGACAAATCTCGTAGCCATATGCTGATCAATCTAGTCGCACTACGCTGATCAATCTAGTAGCCTTATGCTGATCAATCTAGTAGCCTTATGCTGATCAATCTAGTAGCCTTATGCTGATCAATCTAGTAGCCTTATGCTGATCAATCTAGTAGCCTTGCACTGATCAATCTAGTAGCCTTATGCTGATCAATCTAGTAGCCTTATGCTGATCAATCTAGTAGCCTTATGCTGATCAATCTAGTAGCCTTGCACTGATCAATCTAGTAGCCTTATGCTGACAAATCTCGTAGCCATATGCTGATCGATCTAGTCGTACTACGCTGATCAATCTAGTAGCCTTATGCTGATCAATCTAGTAGCCTTATGCTGATCAATCTAGTAGCCTTATGCTGATCAATCTAGTAGCCTTATGCTGATCAATCTAGTAGCCTTATGCTGATCAATCTAGTAGCCTTATGCTGATCAATCTAGTCGCACTACACTGATCAATCTAGTAGCCTTATGCTGATCAATCTAGTAGCCTTATGCTGATCAATCTAGTAGCCTTATGCTGATCAATCTAGTAGCCTTGCACTGATCAATATAGTAGCCTTACGCTGACAAATCTCGTAGCCATATGCTGATCAATCTAGTCGCACTACGCTGATCAATCTAGTAGCCATATGCTGATCAATCTAGTAGCCTTATGCTGATCAATCTAGTAGCATTATGCTGATCAATCTAGTAGCCTTACGCTGACAAATCTCGTAGCCATATGCTGATCAATCTAGTCGCACTACGCTGATCAATCTAGTAGCCATATGCTGATCAATCTAGTAGCCTTATGCTGATCAATCTAGTAGCATTATGCTGATCAATCTAGTAGTCTTACGCTGACAAATCTCGTAGCCATATGCTGATCAATCTAGTCGCACTACGCTGATCAATCTAGTAGCCATATGCTGATCAATCTAGTAGCCTATGCTGATCAATCTAGTAGCCTTATGCTGATCAATCTAGTAGCCTTATGCTGATCAATCTAGTAGCCTTGCACTGATCAATATAGTAGCCTTATGCTGATTAATCTAGTAGCCTTATGCTGATCAATATAGTAGCCTTATGCTGATCAATCTAGTAGCCTTATGCTGATCAATCTAGTAGCCTTATGCTGATCAATCTAGTAGCCTTATGCTGATCAATCTAGTCGCACTACACTGATCAATCTAGTAGCCTTATGCTGATCAATCTAGTAGCCTTATGCTGATCAATCTAGTAGCCTTATGCTGATCAATCTAGTAGCCTTGCACTGATCAATATAGTAGCCTTACGCTGACAAATCTCGTAGCCATATGCTGATCAATCTAGTCGCACTACACTGATCAATCTAGTAGCCATATGCTGATCAATCTAGTAGCCTTATGCTGATCAATCTAGTAGCATTATGCTGATCAATCTAGTAGCCTTACGCTGACAAATCTCGTAGCCATATGCTGATCAATCTAGTCGCACTACGCTGATCAATCTAGTAGCCATATGCTGATCAATCTAGTAGCCTTATGCTGATCAATCTAGTAGCATTATGCTGATCAATCTAGTAGCCTTATGCTGATCAATCTAGTAGCCTTATGCTGATCAATCTAGTCGCACTACACTGATCAATCTAGTAGCCTTATGCTGATCAATCTAGTAGCCTTATGCTGATCAATCTAGTAGCCTTATGCTGAACAATCTAGTAGCCTTGCACTGATCAATATAGTAGCCTTACGCTGACAAATCTCGTAGCCATATGCTGATCAATCTAGTCGCACTACGCTGATCAATCTAGTAGCCTTATGCTGATCAATCTAGTAGCCTTATGCTGATCAATCTAGTAGCCTTGCACTGATCAATATAGTAGCCTTATGCTGATCAATCTAGTAGCCTTATGCTGATCAATCTAGTAGCCTTATGCTGATCAATCTAGTAGCCTTATGCTGATCAATCTAGTAGCCTTGCACTGATCAATCTAGTAGCCTTATGCTGACAAATCTCATAGCCATATGCTGATCAATATAGTCGCACTACGCTGATCAATCTAGTAGCCTTATGCTGATCAATCTCGGAGCCTTATGCTGATCAATCTAGTAGCCTTATGCTGATCAATCTAGTAGCCTTATGCTGATCAATCTAGTAGCCTTGCACTGATCAATCTAGTAGCCTTATGCTGATCAATCTAGTAGCCTTATGCTGATCAATCTAGTAGCCTTATGCTGATCAATCTAGTAGCCTTGCACTGATCAATCTAGTAGCCTTATGCTGACAAATCTCGTAGCCATATGCTGATCAATCTAGTCGCACTACGCTGATCAATCTAGTAGCCTTATGCTGATCAATCTAGTAGCCTTATGCTGATCAATCTAGTAGCCTTATGCTGATCAATCTAGTAGCCTTATGCTGATCAATCTAGTAGCCTTATGCTGATCAATCTAGTAGCCTTATGCTGATCAATCTAGTCGCACTACACTGATCAATCTAGTAGCCTTATGCTGATCAATCTAGTAGCCTTATGCTGATCAATCTAGTAGCCTTATGCTGATCAATCTAGTAGCCTTGCACTGATCAATATAGTAGCCTTACGCTGGCAAATCTCGTAGCCATATGCTGATCAATCTAGTCGCACTACGCTGATCAATCTAGTAGCCATATGCTGATCAATCTAGTAGCCTTATGCTGATCAATCTAGTAGCATTATGCTGATCAATCTAGTAGCCTTACACTGACAAATCTCGTAGCCATATGCTGATCAATCTAGTCGCACTACGCTGATCAATCTAGTAGCCATATGCTGATCAATCTAGTAGCCTTATGCTGATCAATCTAGTAGCATTATGTTGATCAATCTAGTAGCCTTACGCTGACAAATCTCGTAGCCATATGCTGATCAATCTAGTCGCACTACGCTGATCAATCTAGTAGCCATATGCTGATCAATCTAGTAGCCTTATGCTGATCAATCTAGTAGCCTTATGCTGATCAATCTAGTAGCCTTATGCTGATCAATCTAGTAGCCTTATGCTGATCAATCTAGTAGCCTTATGCTGATCAATCTAGTTGCCTTATGCTGATCAATCTAGTAGCCTTATGCTGATTAATCTAGTAGCCTTATGCTGATCAATCTAGTAGCCTTATGCTGATCAATCTAGTAGCCTTATGCTGATCAATCTAGTAGCCTTATGCTGACAAATCTCGTAGCCATATGCTGATCAATCTAGTCGCACTACGCTAATCAATCTAGTAGCCTTCTTCTGCCTTCTAATGTAGTAGCCTTCTCATGTCTGCTGCTCTTCTTCTGCTCCAATCGGTTCTTCTGATCATGTGCTTGTCAAAGTGGACATCTCTCTGGCCATTCTCAGAGAGCCTCCTCAGCGTCGACGAGTCTGGCATTTCACTCAGGCCGACTGGGACGGTCTTCAAGCAGCCATCAATCGTCTGGATTGGTCTCCCATCTCCACTGCCTCTGACATCAATTCTTCCTGGGAATTCTTCCAAAGCAAACTGCTCTCTCTCATGCACAGATTTATCCCATCTCGTCTTCAGTTGTCTGACCCTTCCTCCCGTCCATGGTACACTGAATCTTGTGGTGAGGCAGTTGCCCTGAAACAACTTGCCTTTGCCTCTTGGAAGGCTCATCCAACTGAAGGCAATCTCAGTTCCTTCCACCAAGCTCGGAACAAGTGTGTGTCTACCCTCAGGAGTGCCAGGAAACACTATCTCTCCACACTCAAGAATGAACTCTCAAACCTGTCTCCTTCCTCCAAATCCTGGTGGCGTCTGGTCAAATCCGTTTCTGTTGTTTGTTCCCCCTCCATCCCCTCCCTTACCTCAAATGGCCACACAGTTGACATCGCACGTGACAAAGCCGAATGCCTCAACTCTGTGTTTGCCTCAAAATCTTGTGTCCCAAACCCATCTCTCTCTGTTCCCACCCTTCCCAGTCGAACCCAACTGCTCCTGGACTCTGTGTCCTTCTCTCCTGACAAGGTGGAGGAGTTTTTGTCTAACCTCGACTCTGATTCTGCAACTGGACCAGACAGCATCAGCCCACGGGTCCTAAAATCCTGTTCTGCTGCTCTATCTCACCCTCTCTCTGTCCTTTTCACCCTCTCTTTTGCTCAAGGTCATCTGCCAGCATCCTGGAAATCAGCAAACATTACCGCTTTACACAAAAAAGGTGCAAAAACAGATCCTTGCAACTACAGACCAATCAGCCTGCTCCCAGTTATCAGCAAAGTCATGGAATCCATCATTGCTTCGGATATGAAATCTTTCCTCTTCTCCAACGGCTTGATCTCTGATCATCAATTTGGTTTCAGACCAGGTCACTCTACTCTGGACATGCTGCTTCTGCTGTCTCAACAATGGATGGAGGTCCTCAATGCCAAACAGGAAATCAGAGCTGTCTCCCTCGACATATCACGTGCCTTCGATACGGTCTGGCACCCAGCTCTGCTCACCAAACTCTCCTCCTATGGTATCCATGGAAATCTCCATGCATGGCTTGCGGACTTCCTCTCTGGTCGTAGTCAACGTGTGGCCCTGAATGGATTTCTCTCAACTCCCCTTCCTGTTCAGGCTGGAGTTCCCCAAGGCAGTGTTCTGGGCCCTGTGCTTTTTCTGGTCTTTATCAATGATATCTCCGACTCTCTGGAAAATCCTCTCTATCTCTTTGCTGATGACTCCACTCTCTGCCGCTCCATTCCTCTGCCCTCAGATCGGCAGTCTGCAGCCTCCTCACTCTCTGAAGACTTGGACAAAATCACAGACTGGTCAAACAAGTGGAACATGTCTTTCAATCCTGACAAATCTCACACTCTTACTATGTCTCTCCGAAAAGATCGACTGGACAACCCTCCCATCTACTTTCTCAACAATCCTCTCCAAGAAGTTCTGTCGCTCAAGATTTTGGGTCTCACTATCTGCCATGATCTTTCTTGGGAAAACCACATTTCCAAGCTGGCCTCCAAAGCCAGTCGCCGACTGGGCATCCTCCGTCGTGCGAAGTCCTTCCTCGGCACACCTGAGCTCCTCACCACATACAAGGCTTTCATCCGCAGCTCAATGGAATACTGTTCTCCCCTATGGGCCGGTGCTCCTGCCTCACACCTATCTCGGCTTCACGCTGTCGAAACCAAAGCTTTCAGAATTATTGGAATCTCCCGCGATGAAGCTATCTCTGAGGGCCTTTCACTCACTCACCGCAGGCAGGTAGGTGGTCTTTCTGTCTTCTACCGACTCCTCCTCGGCCTTGCACCCCCAGCTCTCTCTGTGCTCTGTCCCCCAAATATTCCTACAGGTCGCACAAGATCTGCCAGCAACCCTCTGATGGTTAAACTGCCGAAATCTCAGCTCTCTGCTCACCTTCACTCTTTCATTCCTCTTTTCTCCCGCCTCTGGAACAAACTCCCTCACTCCCTTCAATCCCACTCGTCCCTCCAGGTCTTTAAAACAGCTGTTCACCACCATCTCTTATCTTCCCCCATCCAAAACCTTGATCTTTTCTACCCCCGCTAATTCACCCCAGATCCACCTTGTTTGAAATTCCAACTTCTTTCCTGGAAGTCCTGGCAGTGTCCATATGTTTTATACCTCTCCCACCCCCCCCCCCCTTCCCATGCCCCCCTCCTTTCCATGCCCCCCCCCCAATGCCCTCTCCCTCTCACAGATCTCTCGATGTCTCCATGTCTCTCGGTCCATGCTCTCAAAATAATGTTGTGTTTGTGTCCTTCCTCCTCTCTCCCCATCTTGTCTACCGCTCCCGATGTTATATGTTTTATGTGTCGGTTTGTCTTTCTGTGTGATTAATGTTCGCTCTTTCACGAGCCTCGATCTTGTATACAAAAAAAAACAAAAAAAAAATCCTTATGCTGATCAATCTAGTAGCCTTACACTGATCAATCTAATAACTCTATGCTGATCAATCTTGTAGCCTTATGCTGATCAATCTAGTAGCCTGATGGTGATCAATCTAGTAGCCTTATGCTGATCAATATGGTGGCCTCATGCTGATAAATATAGTATTGTTATGGTTCTCCGCCGCCCTTCTTACCCTTACCAAGGGGGGATTAATCTCCTTGTTCTTTCTGGGCTTGGCGGAACCGAGACTTGAAACGCCCCTTCCGGGCAAACGCAAAGTAGGGTTTCGGGACCAAGTCTCGCTCGTACCTAATTCCCTGCGCCGCCACGGAAACGAGGAAGCAAGCCTCGCACGAGCCACGTGTGGTTTGGGTATGCCGAGCGGATGGAGTACCACGTGGTCCATGCAGTTTAGGTAGTGGAACCCGATTCGAGCGGTTCTATTCGTACCCACGCTTAGCCAATGAGGAAACCACAGGAACGATAAAATGGAAAAAGGAAGAACACAGGTTTAATTATTCCCACACGTATATACAGTGATCGGGACGCAGAGACACAGAGCAGCACTTAGTCAATCTTCTCCTATCCCCCGGACTCGGGCCCGTTACACTCACACAGGGAACTGCAGATGGATTGATGTCCCAGCCAGACACGTCGACGTGGTCGTCCAGGAACAGCCCCGTCCGGCTCTCCACGGTCCCAGCATGTCCCGCGAAGATGGCAGCAGGCGGTGGAAGGAACCTCGCAGCGCGTCTCCCGAACAAAGGCAGCCGATGAGGTGGAACGGCAAATGCGCGTCTCTCAGCACGGCTGACGGTTACACAGCCGTTATCACTCGTGCGACTTAGTGCACTGTATGTGGATCGGCCTCCAGCTCAACCGAGCGTCACTTTATAAAAGCGCGTATTCCGGTTCATGCGCGTCTTTCTTCACCCGCTTATCTCTCACAGTCCTTGGACGCTCTCAACTCCTGCTCGTCAACGATTCCTCCGGGTTGGTCAGTGCGCGCGAGTTCTCCCTGGGCAGCAGTTTTTTTGGGGGCAAGTTCTTTTGCTGCAAGTCCTCCCGGGGGCTTTGCGCAACGGGTTATATACAGTCACGTGAAAAAGTAAGTACACCCCATGTAAAGTTTTGACTTTTTCAACATATTTCAACATACAGCTATTTGATCTTCATTTCAACAATATTGATAGATAAAGGTGATATAATATAACAAATATCATGAAACATTTACATTTTGTCGTCCATTGTATAATTTAAATAAACATAAATGCAAATTTCGCATGTGGAAAAAGTAAGTACACCCCTACATTTATCACTACTTTAAATATATAAAATTAGAATCAGGTGCACCAGCTCAGGTGCAAATGATTAGAACATCGTTAGAGAGGATCTTGGAGGAACCTGTCTTATTTAAGCCTCAGACATTTAGTTTGGTTTGCTCTTTGTTGTTGAAGTGTGTGGCGTCACCATGCCTAGATCAAAAGAGCTCTCTGAGGCCTTCAGAAAGAAGGTTATAGATCCCTACGAGTCTGGGAAGGGATTTAAAAAGATCTCCAAACAATTTGAAATCAATCATTCGACTGTGCGGAAGATCATCTACAAGTGGAGAAGATTCCAAACAACTGCCAACTTGTTCAGGCCAGGCCGCCCCAGCAAGTTCAGCCCGAGAGCAGACCGCAAGATGTGAAATAAGTCTCTAAGAACCCCAGAATGTCATCACGGGACCTACAGGTAGCTCTTGCCACTGTTGATGTCAAAGTGCACGAGTCTACCATTAGAAAGAGGCTGCACAAATTTGATCTACATGGGAGGTGTGCCAGGTGGAACCTTTGCTGTCCAGAAAGAACATCAGGGCAAGACTAAAGTTTGACAATGAACACCGAGGCAAAGACCAGCACTTCTGGAACAATGTGCTCTGGACAGATGAGTCAAAGGTAGAGCTATTTGGCCACAGTACCAGAAGACATGTTTGGCGAAAACCAAAGACAGAATTTGACGACAAGAACCTGATACCAACTGTAAAGCATGGTGGTGGAAATATTATGGTTTGGGGCGGCTTTGCTGTATCAGGGCCTGGGCAGCTCACCATTATAGAATCCACTATTAATTCTTCATTGTACCAGAGGGTGCTTGAGGATAATGTGAGGCCATCTGTTGAAAAGTTGAAGCTCAACCAAAGGTGGACCTTGCAACATGACAATGACCCTAAACATACCAGTAAATCCAACAAGGAATGGCTGAAAAGAAAGAAATGGAGGGTTCTGGAATGGCCACGTCAAAGCCCGGATCTAAATCCCGTCGAGATGTTGTGGGGGGATTTGAAACGAGCTGTGCATGCAAGAAACCCCTCAAACATCTTAATTTGTTGTTGAATAAATTATTGCAAAGTCAATTTTTCATTGTTTTTTGTTCAATTAGATCACCTTTATCTATAGATACTGTTTAAATGAAGATCAAATGTTGATATGTCCACATATGTTAAAAAGATAAAACACATTTCATGGGGTGTACTTACTTTTTCCACATGCGAAATTTGCATTTATGTTTATTTAAATTATACAATGGACTAAAAAATGTAAATGTTTCATGATATTTGTTATATTATATCACCTTTATCTGTCAATATTGTTGAAAGGAACATCAAATAGCTGTATGTTGAAATATGTTGAAAAAGTCAAAACTTTACATGGGGTGTACTTACTTTTTCACATGACTGTAGATGCGCTCCCGAACCTTCTCGAACCCCCTCGAACCTTCTTACCATGCCCTGTGACGCATTGCTGCCGCCAACACCTCTGAGCCCTGATTGGTGGCTCGTGCTTACCGTCAGCGCCTCTGCCGGCTCCTCATTCGGCTCCGCCCCGACCCTCCTAGGCCTGCCTCGTGTTAATTCGCCCAAAATGAACCAAAGTCAGCGCAAGGGGGCATGAGGCTTGGGAGGCTGGAAAGCCAGTAGAAATAGGGCCTATTCTCCTGACTCTACTCAACGCAGAACTAACATAGGAAAAGGACTAAGCTCACAAATACGAAGAAATAACTACACTATCGCGAGGCTACATGTTGCTTGTGTGACTAAATATGAGGGGGAAATTTTAATCTTTATTATACTCACTGTACAAACTCAAAACCGCAACAGTATATTTATGCTGATCAATATAGTATCCTAATGCTGATCAATCTAGTAGCCTTATGCTGATCAATCTAGTAGCCTTACACTGATCAATATAGTAACACTACGCTGATCAATCTAGTAGTCTTATGCTGATCAATCTGGTAGCCTTACGCTGATCAATGTCGTAACACTACACTGATCAATATTGTAGCCTTATTCTGATCAATATAGTATCCTAATGCTGATCAATCTAGTAGCCTTATGCTGATCAATCTAGTAGCCTTACACTGATCAATATAGTAACACTACGCTGATCAATCTAGTAGTCTTATGCTGATCAATCTGGTAGCCTTACACTGATCAATGTAGTAGCCTTATTCTGATCAATATAGTATCCTAATGCTGATCAATCTAGTAGCCTTATGCTGATCAATCTAGTAGCCTTACACTGATCAATATAGTAACACTACGCTGATCAATCTAGTAGCCTTATGCTGATCAATATAGTATCCTATTGCTGATCAATCTAGTAGCTTTATGCTGATCAATCTAGTAGCCTTACACTGATCAATGTAGTAGCCTTATGCTGAACAATATAGTATCCTAATGCTGATCAATCTAGTAGCTTTATGCTGATCAATCTAGTAGCCTTACACTGATCAATCTAGTAGCCTTACACTGATCAATATAGTAACACTACGCTGATCAATCTAGAAGCCGTATGCTGATCAATCTGGTAGCCTTACGCTGATCAATGTAGTAACACTACGCTGATCAATCGATTAGCCTGATGCTGATCAATGTAGTAACACTACACTGATCAATATAGTAGCCATATTCTGATCAATATAGTAGCCTTATGCTGATCAATCTGATAGCCTTACACTGATCAATATGGTAGCCTTATGCTGATCAATATAGTAGCCTCACATGGATCAATCTAGTAGGCTTATGCTGATCAATATGGTATCTTTATGCTGATCAATATGGTATCTTTATGCTGATCAATATGGTATCTTTATGCTGATCAATCCAGTAGCCTTATGCTGATCAATCTAGTAGCCTTATTCTGATCAATATAGTAGCCTTACGCTGATCAATATAGTAGCCTTATTCTGATCAATATAGTAGCCTTATGCTGATCAATCTGGTGGCCTTATGCTGATCAATCTAGTAGCCTTGCACTGATCAATATAGTAGCCTTATGCTGATCAATGTAGTAACACTACGCTGATCAATCTAGTAGCCTTATTCTGATCAATATAGTAGCCTTATGCTGATCAATGTAGTAACACTACGCTGATCAATCTAGTCGCCTTATTCTGATCAATATAGTAGCCTTATGCTGATCAATGTAGTAACACTACGCTGATCAATCTAGTAGCCTTATTCTGATCAATATAGTAGCCTTATGCTGATCAATGTAGTAACACTACGCTGATCAATCTAGTAGCCTTATTCTGATCAATATAGTAGCCTTATGCTGATCAATATAGCAGCCTTACGCTGATCAATATAGCAGCCTTATGCTGATCAATATGGTATCTTTATGCTGATCAATCTGGTAGCCCTACGCTGATCAATATGGTAGCCTTATGCTGATCAACATAGTAACACTACACTGATCAATCTAGTAGCCTTATGCTGATCAATATAGCAGCCTTACGCTGATCAATATAGCAGCCTTACGCTGATCAATATAGCAGCCTTACACTGATCAATCTAGTAGCCTTATTCTGATCAACATAGTAACACTACACTGATCAATCTAGTAGCCTTATTCTGATCAATATAGTAGCCTTATGCTGATCAATATAGTAGCCATATGCTGATCAATATAGCAGCCTTACGCTGATCAATATAGCAGCCTTACACTGATCAATCTAGTAGCCTTATTCTGATCAATATAGTAGCCTTATGCTGATCAATATAGCAGCCTTACGCTGATCAATATAGCAGCCTTACGCTGATCAATATAGCAGCCTTACACTGATCAATCTAGTAGCCTTACACTGATCAATCTAGGAGGCTTATTCTGATCAATCTGGTAGCCTTACGCTGATCAATGTAGTAACACTACGCTGATCAATCTAATGGCCTTATGCTGATAAATATAGTATCTTTATGCTGATCAATCTAGTAGCCTTATACTGATCAACATAGCAGCCTTACACTGATCAATCTAGTAGGCTTATGCTGATCAATATAGTAGCCTTATGCTGATCAATCTAGTAGCCTTACACTGATCAATCTAGTAGCCTTACACTGATCAATATAGTAGCCTTATGCTGATCAATCTAGTAGCCTTACACTGATCAATATAGCAGCCTTATGCTGATCAATATAGTAGCATTACGTTGATCAATGTAGTAACACTACACTGATCAATCTGGTAGCCTTACACTGATCAATGTAGTAACACTACACTGATCAATCTATTATCCTTATGCTGATCAATGTAGTAACACTACGCTGATCAATCTAGTAGCCTTATTCTGATCAATATAGCAGCCTTATGCTGATCAATCTGGGAGCCTTGCAATGATCAATATAGTAACACTATGCTAATCAATCTAGTAGCCTTATGCTGATCAATCTAGTCGCCTTATGCTGATCAATCTGGGAGCCTTGCACTGATCAATATAGTAACACTACACTGATCAATCTTGTAGCCTTACGCCGATCAATCTAGTAGCCTTATGCTGATCAATATGGTATGTTTATGCTGATCAATCTGGTAGCCTTACGCTGATCAATATGGTCGTCTTATGCTGATCAACATAGTAACACTACACTGATCAATCTAGTAGCCTTACGCTGACCAATCTAGTAGCCTTACACTGATCAATATAGTAGCCTTACGCTGATCAATATGGTAGCCTTACACTGATCAATATAGTAGCCTTATGCTGATCAATGTAGTAACACTACGCTGATCAATATAGCAGCCTTATGCTGATCAATGTAGTAGCACTACGCTGATCAATCTAGTCGCCTTATTTTGATCAATCTGGTAGCCTTATGCTGATCAATCTGGTAGCCTTACGCTGATCAATGTAGTAGCCTTATGCTGATCAATATAGTGTCTTTATGCTGATCAATCTAGTAGCCTTATGCTGATAAATATAGTATCTTTATGCTGATCAATCTAGTAGCCTTATGCTGTTAAATATAGTATATTTATGCTGATCAATCTAATAGCCTTATGCTGATCAATCTAGTAGCCTTATGCTGATCAATACAGTAACACTACACTGATCAATCTAGTAGCCTTATGCTGATCAATACAGTAACACTACACTGATCAATCTAGTAGCCTTATGCTGATCAATCTGGTAGCCTTACGATGATCAATGTAGTAACACTACGCTGATCAATCTAGTAGCCTTATCCTGATCAATCTGGTAGCCTTACGCTGATCAATATAGCAGCCTTACACTGATCAATCTAGTAGCCTTATGCTCATCAATCTAGTAGCCTCATGCTGATCAATATAGGAGCCTTACACTGATCAATCTAGTAGCCTTATGCTGATCAATCTAGTAGCCTTATGCTGATCAATCTAATAGCCTTATGCTGATCAATCTAGTAGCCTCATGCTGATCAATATAGGAGCCTTACACTGATCAATCTAGTAGCCTTATGCTGATCAATCTAGTAGCCTCATGCTGATCAATATAGGAGCCTTACGCTGATCAATATAGGAGCCTTACACTGATCAATCTAGTAGCCTCATGCTGATCAATCTAGTAGCCTCATGCTGATCAATCTAGTAGCCTCATGCTGATCAATATAGGAGCCTTACACTGATCAATATAGCAGCCTTACGCTGATCAATATAGGAGCCTTACACTGATCAATCTAGTAGCCTTATGCTGATCAATCTAGTAGCCTCATGCTGATCAATATAGGAGCCTTACACTGATCAATATAGCAGCCTTATGCTGATCAATATAGGAGCCTTACACTGATCAATCTAGTATCCTTATGCTGATCAATCTAGTAGCCTTATGCTGATCAATCTAGTAGCCTCATGCTGATCAATATAGGAGCCTTACACTGATCAATCTAGTAGCCTTATGCTGATCAATCTAGTAGCATCATGCTGATCAATATAGGAGCCTTACACTGATCAATATAGCAGCCTTACACTGATCAATATAGTCGCCTTATGCTGATCAATCTGGTAGCCTCATGCTGATCAATATAGGAGCCTTACATTGATCAATATAGCAGCCTTATGCTGATAAATATAGGAGCCTTACACTGATTAATATAGCAGCCTTATGCTGATCAATATAGCCGCCTTATGCTGATCAATATAGGAGCCTTACACTGATCAATATAGCAGCCTTATGCTGATCAATATAGCCGCCTTATGCTGATCAATATAGCAGCCTTATGCTGATCAATATAGCAGCCTTATGCTGATCAATATAGGAGCCTTACACTGATCAATCTAGCAGCCTTATGCTGATCAATATAGCCGCCTTATGCTGATCAATATAGCCGCCTTATGCTGATCAATATAGCCGCCTTATGCTGATCAATATAGCCGCCTTATACTGATCAATATAGCAGCCTTATGCTGATCAATATAGGAGCCTTACACTGATCAATATAGCAGCCTTATGCTGATCAATATAGCCGCCTTATGCTGATCAATATAGCCGCCTTATGCTGATCAATATAGGAGCCTTACACTGATCAATATAGGAGCCTTATGCTGATCAATATAGCCGCCTTATGCTGATCAATATAGCCGCCTTATGCTGATCAATATAGCCGCCTTATGCCGATCAATATAGGAGCCTTACACTGATCAATATAGCAGCCTTATGCTGATCAATATAGGAGCCTTATGCTGATCAATATAGCAGCCTTATGCTGATCAATATAGGAGCCTTACACTGATCAATATAGCAGCCTTATGCTGATCAATATAGGAGCCTTACACTGATCAATATAGCAGCCTTATGCTGATCAATATAGCCGCCTTATGCTGATCAATATAGGAGCCTTACACTGATCAATCTAGCAGCCTTATGCTGATCAATATAGCCGCCTTATGCTGATCAATATAGCAGCCTTATGCTGATCAATATAGCCGCCTTATGCTGATCAATATAGGAGCCTTACACTGATCAATCTAGCAGCCTTATGCTGATCAATATAGCAGCCTTACACTGATCAATATAGCAGCCTTATGCTGATCAATATAGCCGCCTTATGCTGATCAATATAGGAGCCTTACACTGATCAATCTAGCAGCCTTATGCTGATCAATAGAGCAGCCTTATGCTGATCAATATAGCAGCCTTATGCTGATCAATATAGCAGCCTTACACTGATCAATATAGCAGCCTTACACTGATCAATATAGCAGCCTTATGCTGATCAATATAGCAGCCTTATGCTGATCAATATAGCAGCCTTACACTGATCAATATAGGATCCTTACACTGATCAATCTAGCAGCCTTATGCTGATCAATATAGCAGCCTTACACTGATCAATATAGCAGCCTTATGCTGATCAATATAGCCGCCTTATGCTGATCAATATAGGAGCCTTACACTGATCAATCTAGCAGCCTTATGCTGATCAATATAGCCGCCTTATGCTGATCAATATAGCTGCCTTATGGTGATCAATATAGCCGCCTTATGCTGATCAATATAGCTGCCTTATGGTGATCAATATAGCAGCCTTATGCTGATCAATATAGCCGCCTTATGCTGATCAATATAGGAGCCTTACACTGATCAATATAGCAGCCTTATGCTGATCAATATAGCTGCCTTATGCTGATCAATATAGCCGCCTTATGCTGATCAATATAGCCGCCTTATGCTGATCAATATAGCCGGCTTATGCTGATCAATATAGCCGCCTTATGCTGATCAATATAGCCGCCTTATGCTGATCAATATAGCCGCCTTATGCTGATCAATTTAGCCGCCTTATGCTGATCAATATAGCCGCCTTACACTGATCAATATAGCAGCCTTACACTGATCAATATAGCCGCCTTACGCTGATCAATATAGCCACCTTATGCTGATCAATATAGCAGCCTTATGCTGATCAATATAGAAGCCTTATGCTGATCAATATAGCAGCCTTATGCTGATCAATATAGCAGCCTTATGCTGATCAATATAGCTGCCTTACACTGATCAATATAGCAGCCTTACACTGATCAATATAGCAGCCTTATGCTGTTCAATATAGCAGCCTTACACTGATCAATATAGGAGCCTTACACTGATCAATATAGCAGCCTTACGCTGATCAATATAGCCGCCTTATGCTGATCAATATAGGAGCCTTACACTGGTCAATATAGCAGCCTTATGCTGTTCAATATAGCAGCCTTACACTGATCAATATAGGAGCCTTACACTGATCAATATAGCAGCCTTATGCTGATCAATATAGCAGCCTTATACTGATAAATATAGGAGCCTTACATTGATCAACATAGCAGCCTTATGCTGATCAATATAGGAGCCTTATGCTGATCAATATAGCAGCCTTACGCTGATCAATATAGCAGCCTTATGCTGACCAATATAGGAGCCTTACACTGATCAATATAGCAGCCTTACGCTGATCAATATAGCCGCCTTATGCTGATCAATATAGCAGCCTTACACTGATCAATATAGCAGCCTTATGCTGATCAATATAGGAGCCTTATGCTGATCAATATAGCCGCCTTATGCTGATCAATATAGCCGCCTTATGCTGATCAATATAGCCGCCTTATGCTGATCAATATAGGAACCTTACACTGATCAATATAGCAGCCTTATGCTGATCAATATAGGAGCCTTATGCTGATCAATATAGCAGCCTTATGCTGATCAATATAGGAGCCTTACACTGATCAATATAGCAGCCTTATGCTGATCAATATAGGAGCCTTACACTGATCAATATAGCAGCCTTATGCTGATCAATATAGCCGCCTTATGCTGATCAATATAGGAGCCTTACACTGATCAATCTAGCAGCCTTATGCTGATCAATATAGCCGCCTTATGCTGATCAATATAGCAGCCTTATGCTGATCAATATAGCCGCCTTATGCTGATCAATATAGGAGCCTTACACTGATCAATCTAGCAGCCTTATGCTGATCAATAGAGCAGCCTTATGCTGATCAATATAGCAGCCTTACACTGATCAATATAGCAGCCTTATGCTGATCAATATAGCAGCCTTATGCTGATCAATATAGCAGCCTTACACTGATCAATATAGCAGCCTTATGCTGATCAATATAGCCGCCTTATGCTGATCAATATAGGAGCCTTACACTGATCAATCTAGCAGCCTTACACTGATCAATATAGCAGCCTTACACTGATCAATATAGCAGCCTTACACTGATCAATATAGCAGCCTTATGCTGATCAATATAGCAGCCTTATGCTGATCAATATAGCAGCCTTACACTGATCAATATAGCAGCCTTACGCTGATCAATATAGCAGCCTTATGCTGATCAATATAGCAGCCTTATGCTGATCAATATAGCAGCCTTACACTGATCAATATAGGAGCCTTACACTGATCAATCTAGCAGCCTTATGCTGATCAATATAGCAGCCTTACACTGATCAATATAGCAGCCTTATGCTGATCAATATAGCCGCCTTATGCTGATCAATATAGGAGCCTTACACTGATCAATCTAGCAGCCTTACACTGATCAATATAGCAGCCTTACACTGATCAATATAGCAGCCTTATGCTGATCAATATAGGAGCCTTACACTGATCAATCTAGCAGCCTTACACTGATCAATATAGCAGCCTTACACTGATCAATATAGCCGCCTTATGCTGATCAATATAGCCGCCTTATGCTGATCAATATAGCAGCCTTATGCTGATCAATATAGCAGCCTTATGCTGATCAATATAGCAGCCTTATGCTGATCAATATAGCCGCCTTACACTGATCAATATAGCAGCCTTACACTGATCAATATAGCAGCCTTATGCTGATCAATATAGCAGCCTTACGCTGATCAATATAGCAGCCTTATGCTGACCAATATAGGAGCCTTACACTGATCAATATAGCAGCCTTACGCTGATCAATATAGCCGCCTTATGCTGATCAATATAGCAGCCTTACACTGATCAATATAGCAGCCTTATGCTGATCAATATAGGAGCCTTATGCTGATCAATATAGCCGCCTTATGCTGATCAATATAGCCGCCTTATGCTGATCAATATAGCCGCCTTATGCTGATCAATATAGGAACCTTACACTGATCAATATAGCAGCCTTATGCTGATCAATATAGGAGCCTTATGCTGATCAATATAGCAGCCTTATGCTGATCAATATAGGAGCCTTACACTGATCAATATAGCAGCCTTATGCTGATCAATATAGGAGCCTTACACTGATCAATATAGCAGCCTTATGCTGATCAATATAGCCGCCTTATGCTGATCAATATAGGAGCCTTACACTGATCAATCTAGCAGCCTTATGCTGATCAATATAGCCGCCTTATGCTGATCAATATAGCAGCCTTATGCTGATCAATATAGCCGCCTTATGCTGATCAATATAGGAGCCTTACACTGATCAATCTAGCAGCCTTATGCTGATCAATAGAGCAGCCTTATGCTGATCAATATAGCAGCCTTACACTGATCAATATAGCAGCCTTATGCTGATCAATATAGCAGCCTTATGCTGATCAATATAGCAGCCTTACACTGATCAATATAGCAGCCTTATGCTGATCAATATAGCCGCCTTATGCTGATCAATATAGGAGCCTTACACTGATCAATCTAGCAGCCTTACACTGATCAATATAGCAGCCTTACACTGATCAATATAGCAGCCTTACACTGATCAATATAGCAGCCTTATGCTGATCAATATAGCAGCCTTATGCTGATCAATATAGCAGCCTTACACTGATCAATATAGCAGCCTTACGCTGATCAATATAGCAGCCTTATGCTGATCAATATAGCAGCCTTATGCTGATCAATATAGCAGCCTTACACTGATCAATATAGGAGCCTTACACTGATCAATCTAGCAGCCTTATGCTGATCAATATAGCAGCCTTACACTGATCAATATAGCAGCCTTATGCTGATCAATATAGCCGCCTTATGCTGATCAATATAGGAGCCTTACACTGATCAATCTAGCAGCCTTACACTGATCAATATAGCAGCCTTACACTGATCAATATAGCAGCCTTATGCTGATCAATATAGGAGCCTTACACTGATCAATCTAGCAGCCTTACACTGATCAATATAGCAGCCTTACACTGATCAATATAGCCGCCTTATGCTGATCAATATAGCCGCCTTATGCTGATCAATATAGCAGCCTTATGCTGATCAATATAGCAGCCTTATGCTGATCAATATAGCAGCCTTATGCTGATCAATATAGCCGCCTTACACTGATCAATATAGCAGCCTTACACTGATCAATATAGCAGCCTTATGCTGTTCAATATAGCAGCCTTACACTGATCAATATAGGAGCCTTACACTGATCAATATAGCAGCCTTATGCTGATCAATATAGCCGCCTTATGCTTATCAATATAGGAGCCTTACACTGGTCAATATAGCAGCCTTATGCTGTTCAATATAGCAGCCTTATGCTGATCAATATAGCCGCCTTATGCTGTTCAATATAGCGGCCTTACACTGATCAATATAGGAGCCTTACACTGATCAATATAGCAGCCTTATGCTGATCAATATAGCAGCCTTATGCTGATCAATATAGGAGCCTTACATTGATCAACATAGCAGCCTTATGCTGATCAATATAGGAGCCTTATGCTGATCAATATAGCAGCCTTACGCTGATCAATATAGCAGCCTTATGCTGATCAATATAGGAGCCTTACACTGATCAATATAGCAGCCTTACGCTGATCAATATAGCCGCCTTATGCTGATCAATATAGCAGCCTTACGCTGATCAATATAGCAGCCTTATGCTGATCAATATAGGAGCCTTTCTCTGATCAATATATCAGCCTTACACTGATCAATCTAGTAGCCTTACACTGATCATTCTAGCAGCCGATCACAATGATGCTACCCCTAACAATGATGCTACGCCGAACAATGATGCTACGCCTAACAATGATGCTACCCCGAACAATGATGCTACCCCGAACAATGATGCTACCCCTAACAATGATGCTACCCCGAACAATGATGCTACCCCTAACAATGATGCTACGCCTAATAATGATGCTACGCCTAACAATGATGCTACCCCGAACAATGATGCTACCCCTAACAATGATGCTACCCCTAACAATGATGCTACCCCGAACAATGATGCTACGCCTAACAATGATGCTTCCCCTAACAATGATGCTACCCCTAACAATGATGCTACCCCGAACAATGATGCTGCGCCTAACAATGATGCTACCCCTAACAATGATGCTACCCCTGACAATGATGCTACGCCTAACAATGATGCTACCCCTAACAATGATGCTACCCCTGACAATGATGCTACCCCTGACAATGATGCTACCCCTGACAATGATGCTACCCCTGACAATGATGCTACCCCTGACAATGATGCTACCCCTGACAATGATGCTACCCCTGACAATGATGCTACCCCTGACAATGATGCTACCCCGAACAATGATGCTACCCCTGACAATGATGCTACCCCTGACAATGATGCTACCCCTGACAATGATGCTACCCCTGACAATGATGCTACCCCTGACAATGATGCTACCCCTGACAATGATGCTACCCCTGACAATGATGCTACCCCTGACAATGATGCTACCCCGAACAATGATGCTACCCCTAACAATGATGCTTCCCCTAACAATGATGCTACCCCTGACAATGATGCTACCCCTGACAATGATGCTACCCTTGACAATGATGCTACCCCTGACAATGATGCTACCCCTGACAATGATGCTACCCCTGACAATGATGCTACCCCTGACAATGATGCTACCCCTGACAATGATGCTACCCCTGACAATGATGCTACCCCTGACAATGATGCTACCCCTGACAATGATGCTACCCCTAACAATGATGCTACCCCTAACAATGATGCTACCCCTGACAATGATGCTACCCCTGACAATGATGCTACCCCTGACAATGATGCTACCCTTGACAATGATGCTACCCCTGACAATGATGCTTCCCCTAACAATGATGCTACCCCTGACAATGATGCTACCCCTGACAATGATGCTACCCCTGACAATGATGCTACCCCTGACAATGATGCTACCCCTGACAATGATGCTACCCCTGACAATGATGCTACCCCTGACAATGATGCTACCCCTGACAATGATGCTACCCCTGACAATGATGCTACCCCTGACAATGATGCTACTCCTGACAATGATGCTACCCCTGACAATGATGCTACCCCTGACAATGATGCTACTCCTGACAATGATGCTACCCCTGACAATGATGCTACCCCAGATCTGTGCCTCGACACAATCCTGTCTCTGAGCTCTGCAGCCAGTTCCCTTCGAGCTCGTGGCTTGGTTTTTGCTCTGATATGCATTGTCAGCTGTGAGACCGTATATAGACAGGTGTGTGCCTTTCCAAATCATGTCCAATCAATTGAATTTACCACAGGTGGACTCCAATCAAGGTGTAGAAACATCTCAAAGATGATCAAGACAAATTGGAGGCGCCTGAGCTAAATTTCAAGTGTCATAGCAAAGGGTATGAATACTTATGTAAATGTGATATTTCAGTTTTTTCTTTTTAATAAATTTGCAAAACTTTCTAAAATCCTGTTTTCTCTTTGTCATTTTGGGGTATTGAGTGTAGATTGATGAGGGAAAAAATGAATTTACTATTTCAGCATAAGGCTGCAACATAACAAAATGTGAAACAAGTGAAGGGGTCTGAATACTTTCTGAATGCACTGCGTTTATGGGAAACAAATTAACATTCTGTACATTAAAGCTATTATTGTACCCTTCGCCGTGTGCACCATAACCGGTCCCTGGTCACTCGAGGAAGTTAGTGTTAATAATTCCAACATGTTACAAATGCCTGACCTTGCTGTTGTCAGCCATTACCTCCCCGTTAACACTTATCTTTGTTGCCGTCGTTAATTAACGTTGTTTAACGTTAATATCAACGTCAAAACATTAACGTTATCGCTAATAAAAAAAACAACAACAATAGTACAAACTTCTTCGAGTCGTAGTTTAAGACTTAAGAGTTCAATCGTCAGCGAAATGAAGTGAAAAAATCGCAAAGATCGTGACAATAACACGTGGAAGGAACTCGGTGGTCTCTCCCGCCCCGTCAGTGCGGACGGTTCAATTCTCGGAAACGGATGCGCTCAACACCCGAGGTTCATGCGAGCATCGTGAGTGCCGCGACTCCTATTTAAGAGAGCGTCACTTACCAGTGCAAAGGTTACTTACCCCAAAGGTTACTTACCCCAAAGGTTACTTACCCCAAAGGTAACTTACCCCAAAGGTTACTTACCCCCAAAGGTTACCCCCCCCCCCCCCGGGCCCCGGTGGGACTAGATGCCACTCGTCCGATCGATTTCCGAAGAGAAGACCATTGCTGAAACTGCAACCATGCGGTCCACCCCGTATTGTCACGCCACGAACCTTCCTCGTTTACTTTCTCTCGCTGTGCTCCTTGTCGTCGTGCTATGCGCACACGCAACTGCAGGTGAGAATATAAACAAGGGTGATCCTCGGCACTGGCACGGTTCACCAGAGGACATGGATTCGATTCCTGGTCCGCGCATGCAATTTTCTCACAAATGTCATTGAATATATATATATTATATATATAGGCCTTTGGGCCCAAAGACCCTGTATCAATGTATAGATGTATAGATGTCTATATACATATACATATATATATATATATATATATATACACACACACACATACACAGTCACGTGAAAAAGTAAGTACACCCCATGTAAAGTTTTGACTTTTTCAACATATTTCAACATACAGCTATTTGATCTTCATTTTAACAATATTGATAGATACAGGTGATATAATATAACAAATATCATGAAACATTTACATTTTGTAGTCCATTGTATAATTTAAATAAACATAAATGCAAATTTCGCATGTGGAAAAAGTAAGTACACCCCTACATTTATCACTACTTCAAATACCTAAAATTAGAATCAGGTGCACCAGCTCAGGTGCAAATGATTGGAACATCGTTAGAGAGGATCTTGGAGGAACCTGTCTTATTTAAACCTCAGACATTTAGTTTGGTTTGCTCTTTGTTGTTGAAGTGTGCGGCGTCACCATGCCGAGATCAAAAGAGCTCTCTGAGGCCTTCAGAAAGAAGGTTATAGATGCCTACGAGTCTGGGAAGGGATTTAAAAAGATCTCCAAACAATTTGAAATCAATCCTTCGACTGTCCGGAAGATCATCCACAAGTGGAGAAGATTCCAAACAACTGCCAACTTGTTCAGGCCAGGCCGCCCCAGCAAGTTCAGCCCGAGAGCAGACCGCAAGATGCTGAAAGAAGTCTCTAAGAACCTCAGAATGTCATCACGGGACAAACAGGTAGCTCTTGCCACTGTTGATGTCAAAGTGCACGGGTCCACCATAAGAAAGCGGCTGCACAAATTTGATCTACATGGGAGGTGTGCCAGGAGGGAACCTTTGTTGTCCAGAAATAACATCAGGGCAAGACTAAAGTTTGCCAATGAACACCTAGGCAAAGACCAGCACTTCGGGAACAATGTGCTCTGGACAGATGAGTCAAAGGTAGAGCTATTTGGCCACAGTACCAGAAGACATGTTTGGCAAAAACCAAAGACAGCATTTGACCACAAGAACCTGATACCAACTGTAAAGCATGGTGGTGGAAATATTATGGTTTGGGGCAGCTTTGCTGCATCAGGGCCTGGGCAGCTCACCATCATAGAATCCACTATGAATTCTTCATTGTACCAGAGGGTGCTTGAAGATAATGTGAGGCCATCTGTCGAAAAGTTGAAGCTCAACCGAAGGTGGACCTTGCAACATGACAATTACCCTAAACATACCAGTAAATCCACCAAGGAATGGCTGAAAAGAAAGAAATGGAGGGTTCTGGAATGGCCAAGTCAAAGCCCGGATCTAAATCCCATCGAGATGTTGTGGGGGGGGATTTGAAACGTGCTGTGCATGCAAGAAACCCCTCAAACATCGCACAGCTGAAAGAATTCTGCATGGAGGAGTTGGCAAAAATTTCTCCCAGTCGATGTCAGAGACTGGTAGACAGTTATCAGAAACGCCTACTTGAGGTTGTTTCTGCCAAAGGGGGCAATACCACCTATTAGAGCCAAGGGTGTACTTACTTTTTCCACGTGCGAAATTTGCATTTATGTTTATTTAAATTATACAATGGACAACAAAATGTAAATGTTTCATGATATTTGTGATATTATATCACCTGTATCTATCAATATTGTTAAAATGAAGATCAAATAGCTGTATGTTGAAATATGTTGAAAAGGTCAAACCTTTGCATGCGGTGTACTTACTTTTTCACATGTCTGTATATATATTGTTACGGTTTTCGCGCGACCCTCCTGCCCTTACCAAGGGGAGATTAAGCCCCTTGTTCTTTTTGGGTCATCGCAACCGAGAGACTTGAATCGCCCCTCACGGGCAGACGCAGGGTAGGGTTCCGGGACAATTCTCGCACGTACCTAAGTACCTATGCCGCCGTGGAAGCGAGGATCAAGCCTCGCACGAACCACGTGTAATTTGAGTATGTGCAAGCGGATGACGTACCACGTGGTCCGTGCAGTTACCTGGTATTGGAACCCGATTAGAGCGATAATTATTCGTACCACGCAAAGTCAATGATGGAAAACACAAAAGCGGTAGAATTCAAAGGAATAACACGATTTAATTATTATTTACAATGATTCGGTAGAAAGCAGAGACACAGGGCAGAACTTAAACAGTCTTAGCTTATCCCCAGACACGGGCCCGTTCACACTCACAGGGGGAAATGAAGGAAGGATGGTGTTCATGCGCTGAATGCACCGGCTTGGTCGTCCAGGAACAGCTTCGCCCGGCGTGGCCCTCCCCGGTCACAGCACGTCCCTCAATGAAGGCAAGCAGGCGGCAGGAGGGATCCTTGCAGCGCGTCTCTCGAACAAAGGCAGAGCAGGCAGGCGGGAAAATATACGCGTCCTCGCATGGCTCGATGGTTCCTCACAGCGCTATTAATCAGCGGCGCGCTGTGACTCGCGTAACTCAATAGAGGGTTTTCCTCAAGCTCAACCGAGCGTTTAACGTGTTCAAGTGCCTCTCCCCTCGAAACTGAGACTTCTTTCAGCGCACCTCTCCTCAGAACTTGTTCAACTCTCAAGCGCCTCTCCCATAACTACTGGGGTGGAGGCTTTGCGCAAAGGGTTTTATTGCCACGCCCTTAGCCCCCATCGAATGTTCTAACCACGCCTTTTGACCCAGTGCTAAGCCACTCTCTTCGAGCCCTGATTGGCGGCCCGTGCTTACCGTCGGCTTCTCCCCCGCCTTCGTTTGGTCTTGCCTCGACTTGTCAAGCCTGCCTCGTGTTAATTTGTGCCAAAAACCACAGTATCGAGGTGGAATAAGCAATGGGAGGACCTAACTCTCATTATTCTACTCAACGCAAAACTAACACAGGAAAAGGACTATACTTACATTTACTAAGACATAACTGAACTATCGCGAGGCTACGTGTTGTAGTGTGGCTAAACTATGAGGGGGAAATTAACCGTTGTTGTAAAAACTCAAAACCACAACACTACCCCTCTCCCTCATCAGACTCGTCCCCGAGTCGAACCCAACAAAATGGAACGACCGGTTTTGAGAATGATATGCAAAATTAACCTTTGTTTTACATGTGACATATAGGTGTGGTTCCCCCTAACATTTACTCTAACCAGTGTATGCGACAGTTTTAAAACACTAAATATGTCCCCCCTATTGCGTTGAGTAGCTATCTAACAGAATCACGCCCACAACTAACCGAATTGTGGAATTTGTCAAACTAAACACATAGCCAGTGGGCAGCATTTTATATTTACAAGCACAAAAAACTTAATTTATTTACAATTCTATGACCCAGGACCTGTCCTTTTTGAAGAGAAGATTGGAGGGGAGAGAACGCACAGCAAAACCAAAACACACTCATAAATTCATAACACTTGCTGCTTGCTTCTTGCATCTTGCTTCTTGCTTCTTCTGTGTGCCTATCAAACCGGCTAGCCCCCGGACCAGCATACAGGCCATTCCTGATCTTCAGGGCTATCTCCCTTACAAATCTTCTCATCCCTAGCACACCATAATAAAAATGCACAAAAAAATGCATTTATTGTATTTCTTTGCCAAGCAGGGCCAACCTCATGTGGTCCGACTGCGTGACATTAATGCCACTCAAAACAAGTGGTCCGAAGATGCAAGATGATGTTGCAGCAACGTGCTGCATAGCAGAGGTGCCAAGCCACAAGACTTGTGGTCCATAAGTGTAATAATGTGCAGCAAAGTGTTTGTGGCAGCAAAGTGCTGCACAGGTGCAGCAAAGTTACAACAAAAGGATATGGCAGCAAAGTGCTTCGCAGTTCGGCTGCACAGGTGTAACAAGGTGCAGAAGGAATGCTGCACAGATCGATGGTGCTGCACAGTTCCACCTCCAAAATGGTCCTGGGGTGGGGGGGGGAGAGACAAAGCACGACCAGCAAAGTGGAAAGGACGCAATGGTACACAGCAAACAAGGTAGTGCAGCGCAAGGGGCGCGGAAGAGCGAGCGGAGCAGGCTCGTCCCTAGCCGTTCATACCCCCCAACGTCTGCTTACACTACCCTAGCCCTTCCTTGTATTTACAAATTCGTCTCTACGTCTTGTCTCCCATATCCCCCTCTATTCCAAATTCGTCTCCCAATCCCTCCAAGGAACGAAGGAATGGAACAAACACAATGTCACGTTACGTCATGATGCGTCTTTTCCACTCAAACAGTTTACAGAGCCCTGGTGTGGAGCTTCGTCCTCCTCTGTGACTGGCTGTGGATGGTGTGAAGGGAATTCTCATCCGAACTACACTACTGACATTTACTTTTAAACTACCCGGGGTCGTACCCCCCCAATCGGCCTCTTTAAACTATGTGGTTCTAAAAACCTGAATTCCCATTGTCCACCCTGTGGTGCCCCTGAAATTTGGGTCTCACTCCCAACGAATTTTCATACTGTGCCCTTGCACAATTTCGGGGTTGGGTCATGTGGCTCCACTAGCAGGTCTACCTACCTGTGCACCTCCGCCAATGAAGTCGCCACCTGAGCTTACCTGCTCCTGCGACTATCTAAACTGGGGAAGGCCCCTCCTGGCATTTTACCCCCTGATGCCCACCTTGGCATTGGGCAACCCGGATCCTCTCCTGGGATCCTCGGGCCCCACTCAACAACTTACAACTACCCTAACTGGCTCCCAGAGCCTACCTGCGGCCTCACCTGGCCGACAAACTACCAGTGGCGGTGTGCCGTAACTACAAATGGTAACGCAACAACCACAACACCCAAGGAATTGGAGCCGCATGCAACTGAAACTCCGAGGGAGTTGGTGACGTAATGTCATGGTCAATGACCATAACCTCCAACTGGTATCATTCCGAGCATAACCCCCAAGGGATTCGAACTGCATGCAATTGAAACCCCAAGGGAATTGGTTACTCCGGACACCAATTGGGACAATTATGGTCAATAACCATAACTACAAATTAAACCACATGCCCAGCCATTCCACATACTCACGCACCCTACAAAAACACTAATTTCCACTACCCACACCACAGGTGTCAATATCCATACAAATTTTGCCTATGCCCTCTACCTGGTGTTACACTACCCACCCCGGGCGTCCGTGAATGGGTTCCATATCCCCCCATTCACTCCTTCGCACCATGCATTCCACACCTTTTATTCCCACACCAAGCATTCCACACTACTCATTCGCACACCATTTATTTCACACACCTTTTGTCTCGCACACTACTTTCCATACACCTCAACGCAATTCCATTTATCTCAACACAATTCCTCACACACACAGCATCATCTATCTGACTGGTTTTCCCCTAAAACTCATGCTTCCCCGTCGTCCCGTTACACTATGCACTCCCTTCGTCATTATCAACCATCTAAACTACCTACGTCCCCACTACAGTACAAGAGTCACTACTTAAATCTCAGTCTCTTCGACAGTCTGCTAAATCCCTAACATTATCCTAGCCCTCCCTCCGCTAGCTTCGGTGCCCCATGGAGGTAACCATCGCTGGCACCCCCATGTGCCTAACACTGCCATCCCCCTAAACTAGTGCTCATGGACCCTGTGTGAGGAATGGTAACACTCCATTCCCCCACGTAGGGTACACTATCCTCATCCGTCCACTACACTCGAGCCTCTTCGTGTGGAAATACGTTGGCATGGCTCGACCTCGAAAGGCCGAGCTATCCATGCGGGTGGTTAGTCTCCTGTATGGGGTGTCCATCTGGCATTTTCGATCCAAAGGGGGAGGTATGGATGGGCCAAGATGCAGGGCTCCATCCCTGTGCGGGGCCTCGGGGTCCCACGCACGGTGACCCCAACGCACGGTGACCCCAACGCACGGTGACCCCAACGCACGGTGACTATGCTTACATTTACTAAGACATAACTGAACTATCGCGCGGCTGCTTGTTGTAGTGTGACTAAACTATGAGGGGGAAATTAACCTTTATTGTAAAAACTAAAAACCGCAACAATATATATATATATGTATGTATGTATGTATGTATGTATGTATGTATGTCTGTATGTATATATATGGATGTATGTATGTATGTATGTATGTATATATATGTTTGTATGTATATATATGTATGTATATGTATGTATGTGTATATATATACTATGTATGTATATGTATATATATATATATATATATATATATATATATATATATATATATATATATATATATATATGTATGTAAGTATATATATGTATGTATGTATATATATATATATATACTAGCAAAGGTACCCGGCGTTGCCCGGATTCCAAATATGTAGAAAGTAAATAACTTGACTGATAGCAAGTTGTTATGTAGTTCATGTTATATGTAATTATATGTACATAACATAAGAACTTGCTATAAGTTAAGTCATTTAAGTTAAAAAAGAGTCAGTGAGTTGGTGATTTAGGTCCAAGTTCAATCCATTTTGGGACTATATCTCAGAACGGGCCACATTTGGTGGCTTCACAAATTTTTGCCGCTGCTGGGATTGGAACGCGGATCGTCTGCGTGGCAAGCAAGCACATGATCCACTGGGCCACCAGCGCTACCTAGGTAAAATATTAACAGACATGTGCTTTAGTCAGCAAGAGCTCTGGGGTAGACAACATTTCTTGTTCTGCCGTTTGGTGCTCTGATGAAAAGATGTGTGCTTGCCCCAACACGTGAGCATGGAACGTAGAGTTGACCATGAGAGAAACATGGACTTGTCAGTTCAACTCCAGCAACCTTGAGAGATTGTCCCTGAGACTTGTTGATGGTCATAGCAAATGATAGTCTCACTGGAAACTGAAGGCGCTTGAACTGAAATGGCATATCTGTTGGGATGATGGGAATCCGTGGAATAAAAACATCCTCTCCCTTGGCACAACCAGTCATAATGGTGGCTTCGATCACATGGGGCATAAGAGTTTTGACAGCGAGTCTTGTACCGTTACAGAGTTTTGGTGCATCCAAATTTCGTCGCAACATAATGGGGGCTCCCACTTTCAGTTGCAGATTGTGAGGTGGAACACCAGTGAGCTGAAGAGAGTTTAGAAACTCTGTTGGATAGTTGACAGCATCGTCAAGATCAACTTCAGTGTCAACTGACTTGTACCATGTGGATTGGTCTGGTAGCTGTTGAATGATGGTGGCATTAATATCCTGCACAATGTCATTTTTGGGAGCAAGGATGGCACGTTCACAAAGCCACTCATGGTTTTTATAAATCTGTGAGAGGCTAGGATAAACCTTCAATAGCATTTCTTCAGATGTTTTTTTTTTTTTTGGGATACTGAATCGAGGCTCGTGAAAGAACTAACATTTACTTCACAAACAAATCAACCAGACAGACAAAATATATAAAAAGAGGGAGTGGAAGACAAGATGGGGAGAGAAGGGGAAGCACACAAACACTTGAGAGCACACAACATTTGAGAGCAGGGAGATGTGTGGAAGGGAGAGGGCCCGGGGGGAGGAGGCATGGGAAGGGGGGGGGGGTGGGGGGGGGAGGGGAGAAGTATAAAACACAAGGACACCAAGGACTTCCAGGGCAGAAGTTGGTATTTCAAAAAAGTGGAATTGGGGTGAAATTAGCGGGGGTAGAAAAGATCAAGGTTTTGGATGGGGGAGGATAAGAGATGGTGGTGAACAGCTGTTTTAAAGACCTGGAGGGAGGAGAGGGATTGAAGAGAGTGAGGGACTTTGTTTCAGAGGCGGGAGAAAAGAGGAATGAAGGAGTGAAGGTGAGCAGAGAGTCTTGATTTTGGCAGTTTCACCGTAAGAGGGTTGCAGGCAGATCTTGTGCGACCTGTAGGAATATTTGGGGGACACAGCCCAGAGAGAGCTGGGGGGGGGGGGGCAAGGCCAGAGTGGAGTCGGTAGAAGATGGAAAGACCACCAACCTGCCTGCGGTGAGTGAGTGAGTGAGAGGCCGTTGGAGTTAGCTTTATCGCGGGAGATTCCAATGATTCTGAATGCTTTGGTTTCAACAGCGTGAAGACGAGCTAGGTGTGAGGCAGGAGCACCAGTCCAGAGGGGAGAGCAGTATTCCATTGAGCTGCGGATGAAAGCCTTGTATGTGGTGAGGAGCTCAGGTGTGCCAAGGAAGGACTTCGCACGACGGAGGATGCCCAGTCGGCGACTGGCTTTGGAGGCCAGATTTGAAATGTGGTTTTCCCAGGAAAGATCATGGCAGATAGTGAGACCCAAAAGCTTGAGTGACAGAACTTCTTGGAGGATATGGTTTAAACCAATCATAATTCAAACAATTATTTTGCACAAATGTATTTGTAATATACGTGATATCACATTTTATAAACAATTGAAGCTGAAAACTTAAGTTGAAAAAAAATAATTTCCCCCAAAAAATCCCAAAATAAAAATAATTGGAAATTTTTTCAAAAAAATACCCTCAGGAGAGATATGTGCATACCAGAAGTTTGGTACGATTTCACAAAAGTTGGAGGGAGTAGTTCAGTGACAAGACAACACAACAAGACAAAACAGAAACTGCACAGATATATACAGTATATATATATAGATGTATAATATATATGTATATGTATGTGTATGTATGTATGTACATATATATATGTATATGTATGTATATGTATGTATATGTATGTATATGTGTGGATGTATATACATATATATATATATATATATATATATGTATAATATATATGTATGTGTATGTATGTATGTATGTATGTATGCATTTATTTTAATAATGCATTTATTTTATATAGCGCTTTTCAGGAAGCCCAAAGACGCTTTATATATATATATATAGTATATATATATGCCATATATATATAGATATATGTATGTATATGTATGTATATGTATGGATGTATATATACATATATATATATATATATATATATATGTATGTATGTATATGTACGTATATATATATATATATATGTATATATATATGGAAGCAGATGCATCGACGAATGCAGTGGAGTGTGTATATATATATATATATATATATATATATATATATATATATATATATATATATATATATATATATATATATATATATATATATGTATAGATGTATATATACATACATATATATATAGATATATATATATATATATATATATATATATATATATATATATATATATATATATATATATATGTATGTATGTATGTATGTATATGTATGTATGTATATGTACGTATATATATATATGTATATATATATGGAAGCAGATGCATCGACGAATGCAGTGGAGTGGTGCAGGTGACATGGAATGCACACGCCAGGTATATCTCATATGGCACAGATGTTCTGTATAGATATTCCATTGCCTGAAAATTGGCGGAATTAGATTTGTTGATTAATGTTCACCTTTTATGTTGTTCTGATCTGATTTGACATCTCCTTAAACGTTCACCACACGTTGAAACTTGTCTTGGGGTGTCATGTTTCTACAAGGACAAAGGATCCAAAACGAGGTGCATTTTTATGTTAGAAATTAGGCCTGGGAGAGGGTCTGGGTGTAAAGACCCTCTTGTGAAAATACCATGGGAATGGAACATCACTTCCTTATTGCAGACGCAGCATCCGCTACTCTTGAAGGACGGAGTGCCTCAAAATTGCAATTCTGCCGAAATGGCAAAACACAAGCCTGATTCATTCCAGGTTATATGTCCAGACAACTCACACAACAATGTTACCATTGGGTAATCTTTCCATCCTTTGCTGTTACTCTGCCATATTTATTTCCTTGTGTGTGAGTTACATTCGGAAAACGTACCTTTACGCATGATAGTGTCTCCATTACACTCATGGAGTCTACATGGCGGTTAAAATGTTTTTACTTTTTCAAAACGTTTCTGAGTCAAAGGCGTTACTTGTATTCCAATTCCAATGACTTAAGGAGACCCACACGTTGTTTTTTGGGGGGAGGGGGAGAGAGAGATATGTGTGTCTAGAAACTACGTTGAAAAAGACAAACTTATGTGCTGTAGTTTTCTGGAACAGGAGAAGAATCTTCTTGTTGGGGAAAACCTTTTGATTCCCATCCCATGTTTATAAGTACTGCTGATTAAGCAAAGTGGGCCTGTCTGTATATATTAGGTGTCCCGGAAAGTAATGTGTTTTTTTTAAGTTGTGTGCATGCATGCATCTTCAAAATCGGCATTACTTTCCATATATATATATATTATTTATTCATTTTTATTTTTTAAAGAAAGAAACCTGCTGTCGAGTGGGTGAAACGTTGCCTGAGACTGGGTCTGCTGTAGCTTATTTGTTTGCTCAAAAATTTGTGGAGTGGACCCAATTTTACTTTCTGGTTGGAAGCATCTTCTTTCTTTAAGAAATGCATAATCCCAACCACCCCAATCTTTTACCATATATATCCAAGATTATATATATATATATATATATATATATATATATATATATATATATATATATATATATATATATATATATATATATATATATATCGTATCAAAATAAAGCTAATCCGAATTCAAGGGGTTAATATGCAAAGGTAATTTATTTTGACAATTTACATGTGGTTTACTAATTAAGAGTTTACTAATAAAGCTCGCAGTGTTAAGTGTGTAAAATTCTGAGGAGACTCCGTTGGCTCAATAGCGCAGTGGGCTCTCACCGCGTAAGTGATGGAGGTCCCTGGTTTGAGTCCCAGGTCGAGTCAGAATTTTTCACACTAGCCCCACACAGGAATTTAATTCGTTTATTTAAAAAAAAAAAATATATATATATATATATATATAAATAATAATTATATATATATGTATATATATGTATGTTTAAGATTATATATATATATGTATATATATATTTTGTATATACAGTGGTACCTCGGCTTACGAGTGCCCCAACGTACGAGTTTTTCGGGATACGAGCCGTCGCTCGGGCGGTTTGTTGCTTTGGGATACGAGCCGAGATCCGATGTACGAGCTCAAAAAATTTATTTTTTTGAATTTTCCGGTTGTGGCTTCCGGTTCCGGTCACGTGGTTATCTTGCCGTGAAAGCATCTCTGCTTGGATATAAAACACGCAATCGTCGAAATACATTAGCGAGGAATCTCCTTGCTCCAGCCGGTGACGTCATCGGCGGGGATCCCCGCCTCCAGAGTGGCTGGTCACGTGACCGCCAAAGCGTGTCGCGCGTGCGGGTATAATGAGCTACACCTGTGGATCACGTGACCACGGAAGCACGCCTCGCTTGAGAGGCATGGCTTTCGGTTTGCGTTTTGCTTTATAAGGCGCGATAAATGGGCTTTTGAGTGTTAGCGGTTCATGGCGTTGACGGTTCATGACGGTTCATGGCGTTGACGGTCAAAAACCCATTACATCAATTTTACCAGGCACTGTACAGTAAGTACAGTGGACACCAAATGCACGGTGGAAGGCTAGAAGTAGAAGATCGTCCAAGACAAGTGAGAATAAGCCATACTTTGGAGATGACGTCATTCGCTGGTCCGATAACCAAAGATGTGGTATAAAAAACCAGGTGAGCTAACAATGCAGCAATGAAGGAATTCGGCCAAGGCACCGGCACACAACGACCTACCTACATCGAAAGACTCAATGCCAATGGTGACAGAAGCCAAGACGGCCGGCTTAAACACCGCCGAAAGACCACGGTGTACCAACTTACGATGCAGAACATCTTGCACTTAATATGATGACAACAGGTGCCATCCTCTGACGTACCATTACAGGTACAGGTACAGTACACGTGAGCACAGAGCAAAAGTTCACTGAAACCGAGATTAAGAAAAAAGAAAAAACACCTCGTGGTCCGTGCTCGATATCCGAGTTTCAATCTTTTCAAACACATGATGCTCTCGGTCACGGTATCTCCTGCGAGCTGCTTCTCCTTCAACCACACAAGCAACAACTTCTCCATATCTTCATGGATAGAGGTCCAGTTTATTTCTTTACATTCTCTTGTATTATGTACAGTATATACGAGGTCGTGCTTGTTTATACATTATTTGTTATTTATAAAGTACATTTTTGTTATTTAAAAGCACCTAACAAAAAAAATTGGTGTTTTTTTTTTGAGGCTGGAACGGATTAATAGCATTTCAATGCATTTGAATGGGAAAATTTGCTTTGACTTACGAGCGATTTGGCTTACGAGCTCCGTCACGGAACGGATTAAACTCGTAAGCCGAGGTACCACTGTATATATATATATTTTTAAACAACATTGCAGTGCCCCCTGTTGGCCATGTCTATGATTAATCTGGTGCTCATTGTACGGACCTCAGAAGGATGATTCAACCTACCTCGTGTTATTTAACGGCATGGCAGGGGCTCAAACTCAAGACCCTAAGATCTCAAGCCAGGCAACTTAACCTTTGAGCTGACACCGCCCATAATATCAGAATAAACAATGCCTTTAAAAGTTAACAGCAAAAATAATAAAGAATGTTCACGGACAATACCATTTTGGACATTCTTCCTCACTCTTGTTTTCAACTCATTTTTGTCTCTCCAAAAGTGAGGCTCATGGAAGAGAGGGAAGATTGACAGTAAGGGAGCGTGACACCAATTTGGTGCAATCAGCAAGCGAATAAACAAAAAGGAATGGAGAAAGAGAAGGAGAGGCAACACTGAAATCAGCAAGTAAGAGAGTTGGGTTCAGAAGGTCAATAAAACGCTTCTTGACCTCCCTAACCCAATTGTCGAGTCCATTTTTCGACAAGAAGACATTTGCTACCTCCGTTTTTGATATATTTTACCACCAACCCCAAGTTTGTTTGACTTCAGCTCTTGCTTTTGTATTTTTCATCCTGAATATGAATCTCCCAACATTCAAACATGTTTTTTTTTCACTTGCACTCGACGATTTATTGAGTCATTTCAGACTTGGATTCCAAACATTGGTACTTGGACTCAAATTTGCAGTCAGATTGCCACCATTCGATTTCATTTCCCACAGGTACGAGTTGTTGCTTCAGCATTAAAGTTTGGTAGAAATTACATGTCTGACTCTATAAAAGTACGTCCATTCAACCTCCTCAACGTTACTTTAGGTTATTTTTGCCTGCTGGGTTTAACAAAATTTATCAAAAATGTATCAAATTTTATTTATCAAAAAAAAAATAATTAATAAAATGTTGTTTTTTAAGCAAAAAACATATACATATATATATATATTTATCAAAAAAAAAATCTAATTACATTTTTTTTTAAAATCAAATTATTTATTTATTTATCAAAAAAAAGGTTTATCCAAAATGGGTCCAGTTTATCAAAATCAATTTCTGGATAAACTTTCAAAAACAATATTTCCTTTAATATGTTGAAATATTCATTCTTATGAGTCATACTGGCATGGGTCAAACACATCGGTTTTTTGATAAGACCTCTGATAAGAAGACTTTTTTCTCTCTGTGTAAACTAGTGATGGAGGTCAGACTAAATTCCAGGACTCAAACTTGAGTCTGATTTGCCTTTTAAAATCTGGACTCTGTTCTAACTTACCTGGGCTTTATTATCTTTTTACTTTCAATTTTCGTTTTTTTACTGCCATTATCAGTAAAATTAGACATTTTTTTCACCTCTTAACTGTTAATACAAGTTACAGAAACTTTTTCGTTATAATGAAAGCTTAAGCTCTCTTTATCTTTTACAGCAAAAGCATGAATACAGGTTGCAGCAAGTTATATCTGTTATAGCACAAAGTATTAAACTTTTTAGCATTTGATAATAGTACCTCTATTTAATAGTATCTAATAATAATAATTTTGAATATTTAGTATTAAATACTAAATTACATAATTAAATAATCTAATAATAAATCTAATAATCTAATATCTAAATCTAATAAATCTTATCTAAATAAATCTAATGATCTAATAATCTAATAATCTAATAAATAATTAAATAAATAATCTAATAATTATATTTAGTATTTATTTTAATATTAAATAATAATTTAATAGTTTGATAATCGTATCTAATTTGATAATAGATAATAGTTTGATAATTTGATAGTACCTCTCTGCTTCTTAATAACATCCATCAACTTTAAGTGGATATGCTGTGTGGTGGAACTGTCATGTTTTTGGCTTTATATACTTTATAACTTTGTATAAGCACTATTTCCATGGCAGGATTTCCTGTTAAATGGGTACAATTAATTTACATGTTTTAAAAGTTTCATTGGTGTTGTGCAGTCTTGTTAGGGTACCCATGAGTACGAAAGTTACAAAAAAGTTACAAAATTGCAAAAAAGTTTTCCATAGTTACAAAAAAGGATGAAGGGGGCATAAGTTAATTAACAAATTAATTTACATGTTTTAAAAGTTTCATTGGTGTTGTGCAGTCTTGTTAGGGTACCCATGAGTACGAAAGTTACAAAAAAGTTACAAAATTGCAAAAAAGTTTTCCATAGTTACAAAAAAGGATGAAGGGGGCATAAGTGAATTAACAAATTAATTTACTTATTTTAAAAGTTTCATTGTTGTTGTGCAGTCTTGTTAGGGTACCCATGAGTACGAAAGTTACAAAAAAGTTACAAAATTGCAAAAAAGTTTTCCATAGTTACAAAAAAGGATGAAGGGGGGCATAAGTTAATTAACAAATTAATTTACATGTTTTAAAAGTTTCATTGGTGTTGTGCAGTCTTGTTAGGGTACCCATGAGTATGAAAGTTACAAAAAAGTTACAAAATTGCAAAAAAGTTTTCCATAGTTACAAAAAAGGATGAAGGGGGCATAAGTGAATTAACAAATTAATTTACTTATTTTAAAAGTTTCATTGGTGTTGTGCAGTCTTGTTAGGGTACCCATGAGTACGAAAGTTACAAAAAAGTTATAAAAGTGCAAAAAAGTTTTCCATAGTTACAAAAAAGGATGAAGGGGGCATAAGTGAATTAACAAATTAATTTACTTATTTTAAAAGTTTCATTGTTGTTGTGCAGTCTTGTTAGGGTACCCATGAGTACGAAAGTTACAAAAAAGTTACAAAATTGCAAAAAGGTTTTCCATTGTGACAAAAAAGGATGAAGGGGGCATAAGTGAATTAACAAATTAATTTACTTATTTTAAAAGTTTCATTGTTGTTGTGCAGTCTTGTTAGGGTACCCATGAGTACGAAAGTTACAAAAAAGTTACAAAATTGCAAAAAGGTTTTCCATTGTGACAAAAAAGGATGAAGGGGGGCATAAGTGAATTAACAAATTAATTTACTTATTTTAAAAGTTTCATTGTTGTTGTGCAGTCTTGTTAGGGTACCCATGAGTACGAAAGTTACAAAAAAGTTACAAAAGTGCAAAAAAGCTTTCCATAGTTACAAAAAAGGATGAAGGGGGCATAAGTGAATTAACAAATTAATTTACATATTCTAAAAGTTTAATTGGTGTTGTGCAGTCTTGTTAGGGTACCCTTGAGTACGAAAGTTACAAAAAAGTTACAAAATTGCAAAAACGTTTTCCATAGTTACAAAAAAGGATGAAGGAGGCATAAGTGAATTAACAAAAGAAAACAGAAAGAAAGAAATTAGCAAGTGTTAGATTACCAATTAGATTCCTTGGCGAGCCCATATTTTTCAACTTAGGTTAATTCCCATGATGCTTGTGCTGTGATCGCATTGGCTCACCAGTTACAACTGGCCAATAACAGTGCGATTTCACTCCGGTGTTAGCCAATGGCTGAGCCTGTGCCTATTGCCCTGATCTTCAAATTTGAATGGGCAGTCCATTCCCAGTTGAGGTTTGAGGTTAGTCTGGATGGGCTAAATCATCTTGTCCATGTCTCAGTTCCATATTTTGTACATTACTGAACATTAGAAAACAAGACATATGAGTGAATATTTTTTCCTATATGTTTTTCCGCAGCTTTCCTTATTTACAATAAAGCACACGACAGCTGTCTCACAGCAAGAGGAGAGATGCTGGAACTAAAACCGTGCAACAACCAAGTCTCTCAAAAATGGCGCTGGGGAACTCACAAACGCCTCGTCCATGAGCACGCCGTACTGTGCCTCACAGTTGTGGACCGGACATATGTGGGGCTTTCTCGGTGCACTGAGGTCGAGCTACAGGATCAACAGTGGGAATGTGGATTACCGGCGCTGCTCCTGAAACATGGCACGCTGAAAAAGCTGGTAGTGCGAGACGGCAAGCCAGCTCTGGACGTGAAGCCAGATGAGGTTTGGACGATATTCGGCGAGGACAGTGACATATGCAAAAAGCTCCCGACAGGTGATGTAATACAGAGAATGTTTCACTTTATTGTTTGTGAGGAATACTTATCAGTTTGATGAAAAATAAATTGTGTAAAAATTAGAGAAATCATCTTAACAACATTTTAATGAAATTGTAGTCATCAGGATTTTGGACACATCAGACATCAGATATTGCTTGCAGGGATGGGTAGGTATTGGGGGAGAACATAATAATCTTACTAAAATATGCAATTTGGTGTCTGTCTGTCTGATGATCTTTGACAGCGATGATTTTTGACAGGACTAAGGGTCACACGATGAAGGTTGTAGTGAATTAATTTGCCCCCAACCCCAAGGCGGTTTTCCACACCAATGGGGATGCGTGTTGAGGTGTATATCCGTGTTAATATAGCTTTATCGTGGTCCTTTTCTAAAGATGCTTCTAATAACAACACTAATGATAATAGCATAATATTAATGTTTTTACAAAACAATATTAATACCAATAATATCCTGTTGAGGTCCGACTCTAGATCTACTGTAATCTATGTACCCCACGGAGGAATGACTATTCCTGCTGCCCCCGGTAGGGATCGGGTGTACTAGTATACGTATATAAATATGAATTACAATTGTGTGGGTGTGTGTGTGTGTGTGTGTGTAAATATATATATACATATTATACAGAAGGTTAGTTGGAATGTGGGGTTAGTTGGAACATTGCAGTTTTCAAAGAAACGAAGGATGATGTCGAGGTGGTGCTGCCATGCCGTGCTACATAAGGCCATTACTCTTCCACCATATTGTTATCAAAACAAAAGGAAAGGAGTTGCTCTGAAGAGAAAGGTATAGACGATTTTTGCATTTTTTGCAAACAATATATTGCTACGGTTTTTGGGAAACCTTTCAGAGGCAATGGCAACCACCATATAGGTCCCTTAGTGTAGTTATTTCCTTCGAGTAAGATAAAAATAGCTCCTTCCCCTTGTGCAGTGGGTTAGTGTCTAATAAAATGTGTTGGTGAAGGGTATAGAGCCTTTTTTGCTTGTTTTTCCTAGGGGGTAATTGTTTCATGTACGCCACACATTTCGTGATGTGTGTGTGGTCCGCGTTTTTTAATCTAGAAGGTTCTAGCGCCGCAAGTGTATCACTCATCGCGCCAAAACTCATTTGAATGGCGCGCTAAATCCAAACCGTCACCCACTTTATTTCCTCCAGATCTTTCCTTTATACATGACACGTAAGTACATCCCAATGACCATCATTAATACAGATTTTTAGTTCCACTTTCTTTCCGCACATACGCACACATTAAATTCCATTGCATTAAGTCATGATATACGTTGTTCAATGTTCGCCGACACAAAAAGCCTCACGACCCACTCACAAAAACCTCGCCTCGACTACCCATGTACCGCATCATTACCTCCTTCGTCAAAGTCCAACCTCCACCATCAAAATGTTTGAATTTGTATTTGAAATGAAAGTTTGTTCGACCATCAAATTTGTGTGTGTCGTTTCAGAGAAGAGAGCAAATACATATATTAGGAGATCAAACCCCGCGCGCGCACACACCCTTAACTCCCAATTCCTTTATTCCATGAACAAACTTTGGTACATTACGGGTGATGAAGGTTGTGGTCAACTTTCCTCTCAATTGTGGGTGGAATTTCAGAGAAGAAAGCAAATACCTATTTTGGGGGGCAATCCTGTGTCCCTAGGGTCCAATATTTTTTATGCCATGAACAAACTTTGGTACATCATGGGTGATGAAGGTTGTGGCCAAGTTTCATTGAAATTGTGTGTGTAGTTTCAGAGAAGAAAGCAAATACCTATTTTGGGTGGGGGAAGAAGGGGGTCAAACCCTGGACCCACTTTGACCCCAAATTTTTTATGCCGTGAACAAACTTGAGTTGTAATATACCAAATACACTACATGACCAGAAGTATGCGGACACCCCTTCCAATTAGTGGTTTCGGCTGTTTCAGACACACCTATTGCTGACAGGTATATATAAATCAAGCACACAGCCAATTAATCTCCATAGACAAACACCGGCAGTAGAATGGGCTGTACTGAAGAGCTCAGTGACTTTCAATGTTGCACCGTCATAGGATGCCACCTTTCCAACAAGTCAGTTCATCAAACTGTTCATCGGGAGCTTCATGAAATGGGTTTCCATGGCCAAGCAGCCTCACACAAGCCTAAGATCACCATGCGCAATGCCAAGCGTTGGCTGGAGTGGTGTAAAGCTCGCCGCCATTGGACTCTGGAGCAGTGGAAATGCATTCTCTGGAGTGATGAGTCACGCTTCACCATCTGGTCGTCCGACAGACGAATCTGGGTTTGGCGGATGCCAGGAGAACGCTACCTGCCCAAATGCACAGTGCCAACTGAAAAGTTTGGTGGAGGAGGAATAATGATCTGGGGCTGTTTTTCATGGTTGGGGCTAGGCCCCTTAGTTCCAGTGAAGGGAAATCTTAACGCTACAGCATACAATGACATTTTAGACCATTGTGTGCTTCCAACTTTGTGACAACAGTTTGGGGAAGGCCCGTTCCTATTTCAGCATGACAATGGCCCCGCGCACAAAGCGAATTCCATACAGAAATGGTTTTTCGAGATTGGTGTGGAAGAACTTGACTGGCCTGCACAGAGCCTTGACCTCAACCCCATCAAACACCTTTGGGATGAATTGGAATGCTGACTGCAAGCCAGGCCTAATTGCCCAAAATCAGTGCCTGACCTCACAAATACTCCTGCGGCTGAATGGAAGCAAATCCCCATAGCAATGTTCCAACATCTAGTGGAAAGCCTTTCCAGAAGAGTGGAGGTGGTTATAGCAGCAAAGGGGGGACCAACTCCATATTAATGCCCATGATTTTGGAATGAGATGTTCAATGTTCGGGTGTCCACATACTTTTGGTCACATAGTGTACCATTTTAGCCAAGTTTGGTCACAATCCCATCAGCATTTTCAGAGAAGAAGAAGTTGCATGATGCCTGTGTTAGGCAAATGCCAAAGTTTGGTTGGGTCGCTGAAAATGGCTGATCTTTCAGCGGGCAAAGATGGGTATGGCGGTGGCGCGTCTGGGATCCGTAGCCTCTTCATAGCTGAATGCTTTTTCTAGTGCTGTTGGCTCCAGAGCTGGCTTTGCGAGACATCTCTCTCCACTCCCCGAACCAATTGCGCGCTCTGACCCATTTCCCAACAAACTCTCTCGCCCAAGTAATGAACTCTATGTCCAATGTATGGAGCTCTCCGCCAAACGTACTGAGCTTTCTGCCCAGCTTGCCAAACCATGTGACATTCTTAGGAGAATAACTGCACTTAATAGGAGAAAATGTGTACAAAGGGTGCACGTCTTTTCAAAAAGGATGGATGACTCGTGTGCAATGAACATTGGCCAGTAGAACCAGATTCTGTTACTGCAAAATACAATTGCGGTCAGGATTTATAAACTGATACTCGAGGATAGGAGTGTATCAATCGCAAAAAGTTGCCATCCTAGATTGTCTCATGGGACAGTGCATGCCATAATCCACAAAGTCTTGGTTCTGCAAGTTTGTGCAGGGCAGTTACCAAAAACGCTCACTGATGAACACAAACAGACACGGCTGCGAATATATCATCGTCTTCTGCAGTGATACAGAGTAGAAGGCGAAGCATATTTGTCGCGTATCATCAGGGGCCATACACAAAATATGTGACTCTTTGGAAGTTTTTGTTTTTATCTTTCCCTTCTCCCTCTCTTCAGGCCTGGTGTTGGCTTAGCGGTTCGGGTGTGGCTTGGGATCCTAGGATCCCGGGTTCGAATCCCGGTCGATCGCTGAATCAACGCCAGGTGGGTTGACTCAGCCTGTCATCCTTCCGGGGTCCGCAAATTGAGTCCCAGCTCACTGGTAATTCCCTGTGTGTCGCAAGAGGCGACTAACAGGGTTGGTGGCAGGAAGGGCATCCGGCCATAAACATTGCTTCAAAAAGGAGACCACGGTGCCGGAAAAAGGCCAACCCCTGCTCTGCGGGGAAAGATGGCCTCTAAAGGTGGTTCTTCTTCTTCCCTTCGGTGCTACTTGGTGACACTTTGCCTGACCTCAACCCCCAAAATTGCATGACTGTAAAAGAGAGCAATGTTGCCTTTTTTTTCTTTTAATCAGCTTCCATTCTACAAGTTTTCTTTATCGGTGGCATCTGACTAGCTCAGATAACATACCCCAATCAATGTTCTGTTGATTTCATCCGTTATGGTAAATTTGCAACTGTGCTTTGTCAGTCAGTCAGTCAGTGAGTGAGTTTACACCGGTTCTAAGATCTACTGCAATCTATTTACCCCTCAGCGACTGCTCTCTACATTGGTAATCCTCCGTCCTGTTGTGTTTTGGAATCAAATCCTTCATTTGTTGATGTCTTTTTTTTTGTCCATCGAAAGTTTTCTAAGATGCTCCATCAAGTATTAATCATTTGTGGTTGTTGACTTTTATTGGTGGACAATGAATTTAGAGATAATATCTGGGACACCATGATGTTTGAAAACATATTTGTGCAAATGGATTTTAATGAGGTTTACAAGTTTGAATACAGTTTTAGTTCTCTCCTTATTACCCTCAATAATTAGCACAGCCTTGATTTGCTAATTCACAATGTTGCTGTTTGCCATGTTTCATAACAGAAAAAATGTACACAATGCTCGGTACCGGCAGAGGGCAACCCTGCGTGTTTCCTTTCGAGGATGAAGGCAATTGGTTCATTGATTGCGCTGTCAGAGGTCGTCAGAGCTGGTGTGCCACGACTCTAAACCACAGCCGGCAGCACGAGTGGGGGTTCTGCACCTCCGCTGGTGAGCATCTTTTATGCTGTGCTGTCTTCATTTCTGATGACTACTAATGCGGGCACTTGCAAAGATTCACAGACAACATGGTCATAAATAAATGTCATCAACTCCAAAAATGCATCATTCTTTCTTGTGTTTGCAGCACCTGAATTAAGAGAATGATAATTTCTGGAAGGGTGGCTATACAGCTCTGGAGACATGTCTATGCTGCTGATACATTATGCACTTTCTACATCCCCTCTCAAAGCTTGCATATAATGGCAGGAATTTAGAACTTAAAATTTGGGCAGTGTTCCAGCACACAATGGCCTGCTGATTTATGAAAGCCACCGTAGGATCTTTAACATCAATGAGCGAATGTGAGCAGATGGAATATCCTAACATCCTATCCAAAGGTTGGAGTACTCATTGATACTTAGGAAGCATTAGGTTTACAGTCAGGTCAAGAATAAAACTGACACTCAGCAGCAAAATGGTGAGTGTGCCACTTCTGAGATATCCTGCCATTCTGAAGAAAGGTTAGAACATTAGCTCAAGAACAGGACACAGAATAGTAAGTAGTAAATGGACATATGTCAGGATGGAAGTTAATACTTCGGTGAGTTTGCCAGGTGTCAGTTCTTGGTCTAAACTGTTGTTTGAAACTTTGTATACAAACAAGACCGAAACTTTGTATACAAACAAGACCGAAAGTCTAACAGCGGCGTAGCCGGGCTTGTAAAATATTATAAACCACAAACACACATGATTAGCTTTTTAAACAGTCGCTAATGCTGTTGATAACATTAAACAAAGAAATTTGGAGGAATCCCGACATCCGTGAGGTAAGTTTTACTTACAGAACTAAGGGAAGATCTACTGTAATCTATATACCCCACAAGCGCTGGGATAATAACATGCTATCAAAAATCTGAGGCGAATTCCTTACTTCCACGGTTGATAGGACCGTACACTGCTTATCATTGATTCATGAACCATGCACCGCTTCAATCCATCAACTTTGTATTCATGACATTGGGATTAAAGTGTTATGGTTATATTTACGATATTATTATTATTATTATTATTATTATTATTATTATTACTACTATTACGAAAACGATACTACTGAAACGATACACTACTGTATTTAGAAAACTGGGCTTAATTTGTCCGAAGCGGTCCGAACGTGAGGCATGAAGCCTAAGGCCTACACATACCGTTTTGTTGGAAGGGACGTAAAGCCGATGCTTTCGATATTTGATGGTCATTTTAACAATCAGTTTGTTTGTGTTTCACACAGAATGAAAAACGTAAAGATAGAGCATGGCGATTGTGATATATGACAGGTTCGACGATATGTTCGGCCTGAACGAAATTGGAATCAAAATGCCGGAGTGTCAGCCGCGGTACCACCGTAATGACATCAGACATAATCACATCACCCTGTCATGTGACCAGATCCTCAGCTCTGATTGGTATACGTTTGAGGGGACGGACATACATACAGATGGACAAACACTGTTCTAGACAGCTTTGCCCTATGGGCTACGCCATAAAAAGAGTTAGGGCTGGCAGGATATCTGAGAGATATGCATACTTGCCTCTGAGCTGTGTAGCCTTGGTTTGAAGCCATTTGTGCAGGTATACTACCTTCCCCTTGTTTGCACTTGCCCACTACCTCTTCTCTTTTTGCTATTTAAGATAAATAATGACATTAATAAATAACAATTTAAAACATCCATCAATGTGGTGAAATTGTTGAATGTCATTTTGTCTTTTTCTAGGTTTTTTATTATTTCATTTTGTTGATTCGTTGAATGTCATTTTGTCTTTTTATAGGATATTTATTAGAAATTGTTTTTGGGGGGGGGGGGGGGGGTTTGTTTTTTGTTTAACATAAAAATGTGTTAAAATTGTTGAATGTCATTTTGTCTTTTTCTAGGTTTTTATTTAATTTTTTTTTTGTAAGATTGTTGAATGTCATTTTGTCTTTTTCTAGTTTTATTATTATTTTTTGGTTAAATTGTTGAATGTCATTTTGTCTTTTTCTAGTTTTTTATTTAATTTTTTTTGTTAAATTGTTGAATGTCATTTTGTCTTTTTCTAGGTTTTTATTTAATTTTTTTTGTTAGATTGTTGAATGTAATTTTGTCTTTTTCTAGTTTTATCATTATTTTTTGTTTAATTGTTGAATGTCATTTTGTCTTTTTCTAGGTTGTCACTTGATCTAACCATGTGCTGTCATTGTTTTGCAGAACAAAATGTGTTTTAGGGCTGGGATAAAAAAAATTAATGAGTTGTCCTGTTGGGATGGAGACATTGTTTGCCACCCGATAACTTACCGTTCTGTTATGTCATGTGAGACACCTCAGCAGGCTTGACGCTAGTTTTCAATCTTTCGTGTTCTGCTTCATTCTTAGCGCCTGGATGCTCCGACTTTTGGAAGCACAATCCTAAGACTGGTGTTTGCTACCAATTCAACAATGGTGCGCAGTTGGGATGGTATGAAGCAAGCCAGAGCTGCAGGCAGCAGGGAGCAGAGCTGATCAGTTTTGCTGACAACTGTGAACATGAGTACATATCAGGTACAACACAACACACAGTGATCAGATTATAGCTCACCAATAAACACCCAATGCTGATATAATTTATTGTGTTGACCTGTTGGGGATTCCAATCCAAGTGTCTAGCTTATGAGGATGGGAGCCCTGGTTTAAATCTTATGTGTGGTGTTGATTTGTTTCTTAGTGTACTTTAACCTCTTTAATCTCTGACCTGCTACCTCCACACGTCGGAGGGTTTCAGGAGGTGTAACGGAAACCTACCAGGTCTCAAAGTATTAACCTCCATTAGTGTGTTTGTGTCTGTGTGTGTCCACGTCTATATATTTTTGTTTTAAATATTTTTTCTCTGCAAAGGCTTGTCCAATCGATGCGAAACTGTAAACATAGGAGGAACTCCCATGGAGAATATTTTGTTGACGAGATGTTTACCATGCCCTCGGTTCGCTGATATCCAGCATCGCAAGGGGCGTTTGCAGTTTCAGTCACAAGAACAATCACTATGACTCAAATCCCAACCTGGTTTTTAGACCCTGTTTTTTCTAATGCCATGACAAACTTTGGTACATCACAGGTGATGAAGGTTGTAATCAAGTTTCATTAAATTTGAGTGTGTGTTGTTTCGGAGAAGAGAGAAAATACATATTTGAGGGGGTCAAACACTCTGCATACCCCTTTAAACCCTGATTTTTTTTTCATGTCATGAACAAACTTTGGTGCATCATTGGCGATGAAGGTTGTGGTCAAGTTTCATTGAAATTGTGTGTGTAGTTTCTGAGAAGAAAGCAAATACCTATTCTGTTTCCCAGCACGTCGTTTGCATTGTGTACAATCATTGTTTGAAAATCTTTGAAATAGAGATTATATTGCTTTTTTTTTTCTATACATCAAACGAAACATTAATGTTTTTTGCGCCGCTTTTGTGGGGAAATACACCGCCCAGCTCTGCTGAGGTGAAAATGGAACACAACGCAGAATATTGCAATGGCAAAGGTAGTTTTGGTGAAACCCCCAAAGCCCCGAGGGGATGGGTGAAAAATTTTGTCCTTTTTTGTAAACCTCTAAAAACCAGACGATTCATTTGGTAACATTCTGAATGGGTTGCGACCAGCACTTTAGGAGGAGTTGCCTGACAGTGACACACAAAGAGACGGACATTGAATCTTATTATAGAGGTAATTGACATCATAGGCCACATGGTATGGCAGTCATATGGGGTTAAAGGGAAAAATTTGAAACTTCATATGCAGTATCTGATCTGAGTGAAAAGTTTCATATATCTGATCCTGTGTCGGTGAAAAATTAAATTTATGATGTCATCGCTCACGTAGTCTGGTGGCCATATTGGATTTTAAATATAAATGCAAAAAATCTTCTCCAGAACCGATTAACAGATCAAGTAAAGCTTCATGCGACTCGATCTCAATTTCTTCCCATATATATATCTATCTCTATCTCTCTCTCTCTCTCTCTCTCTCTCTCTCTCTAAAACTCCCCTCAACTCTCCAATCTCCTTTGAAAGTTACACAATTACACCATGTGATTCAATACACCTACTAGGTATTACCATAACATCAAATTTATCCTGGAATCCACACATTACACAAATAGGTAAGTCTGCCTCAAAGAAACTGGGAGTCCTGTTCAGATGTCAAAGATTCTTCTCCTCTCAACAGTTGCTTCAGCTATATAAAGGATTGATTCGTCCTTGTATGGAGTACTGCTCTCACACCTGGGGCGGTTCTAGCTCCACATACTGGACAGAATTGAATCCAAATTAATCCGACTCATCAACTCTCCCAATTTGACCTCAAAACCAGACCCGCTCAAACTACGCCACAAAGTTGGTTCTCTTTCTCTCTTCTACAGATATTACTTCGGTTTCTGCTCCCAAGACCTTGCTGCTGGTGTACCTCCACCATTAGCGAGACCACGGAATACTCGACAAGCCACTACATCTCATGATTATTTAGTGGCCATTGGAAACTCAAGGGTGGGCTGTTATGATGTTTGTTTCTTCCCTACGACTGCCAAACTCTGGAACTCTTTACCGTCCCATGTATTTCCAAACTTCCCTTTTCAAAAAGCAGATTTTTTACTTTCTCAAAAACTCTGAGACTATTCTCTCTTTCTTCACTTTTTCTATCAATGCAGCGCTTTTATTTAAGGCCTGGCCTCGATGAGGACGATATAGTCCGTGACTGAAGCATTCAACATAAGAAAATAAAAACAGCCCCAAAAAAACACCAAACAAAACCACACAAAAAAGTCTTGGCGAAGGTCTGTAATCTCATTGCTCTTTCTAGATATTCCTTATTATAATGTATTTTTCTTCAATGTATTATATGCATGAGCTTTATACTGTGAGAAATTCTATAACTTATTGCTGTCTCACATAGCTGTCTGTATATGACTTCCAGGTGTACTGCATGATGAGCAATCTTTTTACTGGATCGGACTGTACAGCGCAATAGATGCTGGATGGCAGTGGACAGATCGCAGCCCTGTTTACCACTTCCATTGGAGCACTGGTTAGCGCCTCGTTTTCATTCAAATGACATTCATCTCTCATGTTAGTGTGCTTGAATGTCCATTTGCAAACATGATTGTCTATCTCCATGAAGTAAAGGTGACATATTTGCACATTATTTCTGTCATTACGTATAATCAATTAATCAGGACCCCTTTTGCCTTGAGAGCTGCCTCGACCCCATTTGGGTTTGATTTCATTACTTTATGGATCATGTTTGAGTCAATCCTTTCGCAACCGTGTTGTAATGAACTCCATAGCATAGTCAGACTGCTCACATAAATTTTATCTTTCTCTCAAATGTATTCACCATTCATTTATTCTGTTTAGACAAAGTGTCAGTAAATAATAACTATAATGAATTAAATAATGTGGATACATATCTTCAATATTATGACAAATTTTGATTGAAGTCGTAATTTGT
>NC_136267.1:23282636-23362636 GCF_964187855.1 Myxine glutinosa | reverse complement strand
CTCCATGGATCTTTCCAAATTGCTGTCATGATTACCACTGAAAAGGACGATTAAATGAAAAGGGGGGGGGGGGGGGGGGGGATCAAATTAAATTAAATGAAAAACTTAATAAAAAGGACATTAAATTGATGATTGCCACCATTGCCAAATTACTTTGAAAGTGGCTGGATATGCCAAAGGAAACAGCAATATGGTTACTGTCCTCATGGAATACTTCCTGAAGTAATTACAAATTCTTGACCTGTTTATCTATTTAATGCTTTCATACAGGACCTCCGAGCAACAGGAGTGGAGGGCAAGCTTGTGGGGTTCTTAACCCGGTGACGTTTGGCACTTGGCAAATCCATGACTGCAACAACAAGTTTCCTTACATCTGCAAAAAAAGAGACTCAACCACAAAGCCAACAACAATGAGTGAGTTATTTTGTACACTTGTCAATCTGTTCATTTCACACATCCTATGCAAAAATGATGGAATTAATGACATCCCCTCATGCCCTCATGAAACATTGGTTTTCCCTTTCTTCCCCTTGCTCTCCATATCGTTCTTTACCTCTGCCACATAAGGTGAGCGGAGGTTGTTTTCACCCCTGCCTGTTTGTCTGCATGTGAACAGGATATCTCAAAAAGTTGTGGACGGATTCGGATGAAATTTGTTGGCGAGGTTGGGTATAAGACAAGGACGAAATGATTAGATGTTGGTGAAGATTCACATCTGGATCCAGATACTATTATTTTAAAAGTGATTTTTCAGCATTGGGAGATAGGAGCATAGAGTATATATACATATTATTGCGGATCTCCCGAAGCCTGTTCCCCTTTTGAAGGGGAACCCCTTTTGGGGGTTAAACCCCTTTTTCCCCCTGGGTCTTCGGGTCTGCGAGGCCGAATCGCCACTTCCGGAGTAAACGTGAAAAAGGGTATTGGGTCAACGTCGCACGTACCTTTAACCCACACTGCCACGAAAGCGGGGACCGAACCTCACACAAGCCACGCTTAATCGAGTATGCCGAGCGGTATGCGTATCATGTGACTCATGCCGTTACTTTTATGGAACCCGATTCGAGCGGTTCTATTCGTACCATGCGAAGCCAATGGATGGAAGGGACGAGAATGGTCAAATCAAAGGAATAACACAATTTATTATTATTTACAATGATCAGGATGAAGGAAAGGGGACACAGAGCAGAAGCTTAATCGATCTTAACTTAAAACCAGACACAGGGCCCACTCACGCACACGGGGAGAAGAAGAGAAGAAGTTCGCGCACCAAGAGCGCTTTGCCGTCGGTCACTCCGGGGCAGCTCGCCCGGCATGGCTCTCGGATGTTCACGGCACGTATGCAGGCGAAGGCAGGCAGGAGGAAATCACGCGTCTGTAGCCCGGCATGGGTCGTCCTCTCGAGCGCGCGATTAATACAGCACAGAGCGCAGGGCACGGGGCTCGGGGAAAGTTCGTGTACAATCTCGATCACCGCAATTCAATGCTCATTCTGTGGCGCGTTCTCATCCGTGCTCAAGCTCAACTCCACTCCACTCACTCTCACAGGGAACTTGAACTCGTCTCTCGTCTCACAGGGAACTCATCTGAGAACTTGAACTCACGATACTCTCCGGCTCTGACTGACAGGCACACGACTCTGACTCGGAACTGAGGTGGGGGGGGGGATTGGAGCAGGGTTATATGGCTCCGCCCCGGCCCTACCTGAATGTTCCAAAACCCCACCTCTCATCGCCGTGGTTAGCCACTCCCCTCGAGCCCTGATTGGCGGCTCGTGCTTACCGGCCACTCCCTCCTGCAGCGCCTCCCCTCGGCCCCACCAGACCCGTTCAGGCCTGCCATGCGGCATGCTATCGCCAAAAGAACCGCCCTACTCACGGACCTGCTCAATGCAAAACTAAACACAGGAAAGGACTACGCTTACATTCACGAAGAAATAACTGAACTATCGCAAGGCTTCATGTTGTGGTGTGTCTACCTACGAGGGGGAATTATCCTTTATTCCAAAACCACAACACTACACCCCTCTCTCGCCAGACTCGTCCCGAGTCGAACCCACCAATGGAACAACCGGTAGAGCCTGACATGCAAAATTAACGTTACTTTTAAATGTGACACATAGATGTGGTTCCCCCTACCATTTACTCTGACCCGTGTGTGCGACAGTTTTAACACTAAATATGTCCCTCCTAATGCGTTGAGCAGCTACCTAACAGTTTCACGCCCACAACTACCCGAGTATTTCCGGAATTTTCAAACTAAACACATAGCCCGTGGGCAGCATTCTTATATTTACAAGCACGTATATTTACAATTCTATGACCCAGGACCTGTTCTTTTTGTAAGAGAAGATTGGAGGGGAGAGAAACACAACAAAACACACTCATAAATGGCACTAGCTGCTTGCTTCTTGTATCTTGCTTCTTCCGTGTGCGTCTAACAAACCGGCTGGCCCCCTGTGCGGCATACAGGCCATTTGAAGCTTCAGGGCCATCTAAACTTGCATAACTTCGGTATCCCTAGCACACAATAATAAAGAAAATGCTTTTATTTGGCCAGCAGAGCCGTTCTTACGTGGTCCAACTGCGTGGCGTCAATGCCACTCAACAAGTGGTCCGAAGGTGCAAGATGATTTTGCAGCAAGATGCTGCACAGCAGAGGTGCAAGGCCACAAGGTTTGTGGTCCTTTAGTGTGATGAGGTGGAGCAAAAGATGGTTTTGGCAGCAAAGTGCTGCACAGGTTGGCTGCACTAATGAAGCAAAGGTGCAGCAAAATGACGGACAGCAAGGTGCTGCACATGTCGGCTGCACTGATGAAGCAAGGGTGCAGCAAAATGACTGGCAGCAAGGTGCTGCACAATTCGGCCTCCAAAATGGTCCTGGGGCGGGGGGGAAGACAAGGCACAACAAGCAAGTGGAAAAGACGCAATGGCACACAGAAAAACAAGGTGGTGCGGCACGAGGGACGCCGAAGAGCGAGCAGAGCAACTCGTCCCTAGCCGTCCGTACCCCCCACCGTTGGCTACACTACCCTAGCCCCCCTTGTATTTACAACCGTCACTACGTCTTGTCTCCCATATCCCCCTCTAATTCCAAATTTGTCTCCCAATCCCTCCCAGGAAGGAAGGGATAGAACAAACACAATGTCTCATCACGTCATGATGCGTCTCACGTCCCAAACAGTCCACAGAGCCTTGGTGTGGAGCTCGTCCTCCTCGGTGAATGGCTGTGGATGGTGCGAAGGGATTTCTCATCCTAACTACTCTAGGAATGTTAGCTCATTTAAACTACCCGGGGTTGTACCCTGCCAATCGGCCTCTTTAAACTATGTGGTTCTAAGAACCCGAATTCCCATTGCCCACACTGTGGTGCCATCCTGAATTTGGGTCTCAATCCCACAAATCTTTACGCGGTGCCCTCGCACAATTTCGGGGCTGTGTTGTGTGGCCCTACCAGCAGGTCTACCTACCTGCGCACCTCCGCCACTGAAGCCACCACCCGAGCTTACCTGCTCCTCGCGACTACCTAACTGGGGAAGGCCCTCCCTGGCGCTTACCCCCTCTGTGCCCACCTTGGCATCGGGCAACCCGGGTCCTCTCCGGGGATCCTCAGGCCCCACTCAACTCACAACAACTACCCTAACTGGCTCCCAGAGCCTACCTACGGCCTCACCTGGCTGACAAACTACCAGTGGCGGAGTGCCTCAATAGCCATACGCACGAAGTAAGCCACACGCCCAGCCATTCCATAGACTACTGCACCCAACAAAGCACTTCTTTTCCACTACTCGCACCACAGGCGTCAATATCCATACAATTTACCTATGCCCTCTACCTGGCTTTACACTACCCACCCGGGCTTCCGTGAATGGGTTCCACTCTCCCCATTCACTCCTTCGCACCATGCACTCCACACCACTCATTCCACACCAATTACTTCCACACCACTTATCTCGCACACCATTTATCTCGCACACCTTTTGTGCTCACACACCTCAAACACAATTCCACTTTTTCTCACCCACACAATTCCGTTTATTCTCAAACACACAGCATCATCTATCTAATGACTTCCCCTACACTCGTGCTTCCCTGTCGTCCCTTTACACTATGCACACCCTTGTTCTTTAACATCCACCTAAACTGTCTACGTCCCCACTACAGTACAGGTGTCACTACTTAAATCTCTGTCTCTACTGTCTGCTAGATCCCTAACATTATCCTAGCGCTCCCTCCGCAAGCTTCGGTGCCCCATGGAGGCAACCATTGCTGGCACCTCCATGTGCCTATCACTGCCATCCCCCTAAACTAATGCTCATGGGCCCCCCCGTGTGAGGAGTGGTGACACTACCATTCCCCCACGTGGGGGACACTACTCTCCACAGTCCGCTACACTTCGAGCCCCCATCTCTGGAGGTTTGTTGTCACAGCTCGGCCTTGAATGGCCGAGCGATCCATTCGGGTGGTTGGTCGCCTGTATGGGGTGTCCGTCCGGCATTTTCGATCCAAGGGGGGAGGTATGGATGGGCCGAGGTGCAGGGCTCCATCCCTGCACAGGGCCTTGCGGTCCCACGCACGGGGACCCAACCGGCCACGGTCGGAGCACCGCACCCGTTAGGGTGCGCGGCTCCGAAAACTCCTACCTCCCCGATTGCCTTTGCTGCCACGGCACGGCAACAACCATACAGTGCGGGGGCCGGAGGCACGAATCGTGCACGCCGGTCCTTGCGAGACCGACGCAGCACGGATTCCCTCCGGTCCCTGCTGCACACAACTCACTGGGGGCTCACGTTTGCTACTCGTCCCGCTAGGCGCTACCCCGGTCGGTGTCTATGCTTGAGCCGCGTCCTCACCACTCGTGACCCACTCCGCACTCGCACACCCAGGCACACATGCGCCTCCCACACACTCCGTTACACACTCTTTTCACACACAGTCCGGTGTGCATTCTCCCTCACACTCTGTAACACACCCAGCCATCGCACACTCTTTTTCCACACCCCCAGGTGCACACTCCCGCTCATATTCCGGTGTGCATCCTCGCTCACACTGCTCACACACCTCCTCCCGCGATTTATTTTCTGGCTCTCCCGTCTCCTCAGCCCCAATTATTTATTTTACCTCGAGGATCGTCGGCGCCCCCGCAATTTTCTTTTCCAACTCAACCCTCGCCGGCGCCTCCAATATTTTATTTTCCAATGCGACGATCGCCGGCTTCTCTACCACTTCCTCTCGCATCGTGACCCTCATAGCCCCGGTCAACTTGGCTGTCCTTTGCTCAAGCTCGCTCCGCACGCGTTCTCCACACCGCATCACCTCTTCGCGCACCACCGCGACCTTCCCGCTCAACCTGCGCCCAATGTCCTCCCCTGCCTTTTTCATGTCCCTCTTTGACTCTGCCATCATTTTCTGCATATCACGCCTGGATTCCTACCTTAATTTTTCCATTTGACCACCCATTGTGCTTTCCAACCCTTCCATGTTACACCTTGCTTCGTCCCTCTGGGTGTCCATTTTGCTTTCCAACCCATTTTTCATTTCTTTCATTTCCCGGGTGGATTTGTCCCCCATTTCTTTTAGTTCCCGGGTGGATTTGTCCCCCATTTTATTCATGTCATCCCTTTGGGTGTCCATTTTACCCCCCATTTATTTTATGTCCTCGCCCGTCTTGACCATAAAGGCCCTCATTTGTGCCATAAATAGGCCCCAATCCACTGGCACTGCGACGTGCGAGGAGCCACCATTTTCTTCACCAGCTGCCGCACCCTCATCAATTTCCTCCTCTACCAACTGTTCCTGTTGGTCCTGGGTCATTGATTCTGCTTCTGCTACCCCCACCGGCATTTGACCGCCTTGGCCAGCCATGGTACGAATATAAATTTGATTTTAAAACTAAATTTTATCCACTCGTAATTTTTGAGTGCGTGAAGTGCACTCTAGGTCCAATTATCTCACAACTCCCAGACACCAATTTGTTGCGGCCAATTTGTCCAAAATTTTTTTTCCCAGGGTTCAAATCCCACTCCTGACTACCAATTTGTTGCGGATCTCCCGAAGCCCGTTCCCGTTACAAAGGGGGGGGGTTAAACCCCTTTTTTCCCCCTGGGTCTTTGGGTCCGCGAGGCCGAATTGCCACTTCCGGAGCAAACGTGAAAAAGGGTATCGGGTCAACGTCGCATGTACCTTTAACCCACGCTGCCACGAAAGCGGGGACCGAACCTCGCACAAGCCATGCTTAATCGAGTATGCCGAGCGGTATGCGTAACACGTGACTCGTGCCATTAATTTTATGGAACCAGATTCGAGCGGTTCTATACGTACAATGCGAAGCCAATGGATGGTAGAGACGAGAATGGTCAAATCAAAGGAATAACACAATTTATTATTATTTCCAATGATCAGGATGAAGGAAAGGGGACACAGAGCAGAAGCTTAATCGATCTTAACTAAATCCCAGACACAGGGCCCACTCATGCACACGGGGAGAAGAAGAGAAGAAGTTCGCAGGCCAAGCGCGCTTTTCCGTCGGTCGCTCCGGGGCAGCTCGCCCGGCGTGGCTCTTGGATGTTCACGGCACGTATGCAGGCGAAGGCAGGCAGGAGGAAATCGCGTGTCTGTGGCCCGGCACGGGTCGTCCTCTCGAGCGCGCGATTAATACAGCACAGAGCGCAGGGCATGGGGCTCGGGGAAAGTTTGTTTTCAATCTCGATCACCGCAATTCGATGCACTCATTCTGCGGCGTGTTCTTGTGCGTGCTCAAGCTCAACTCCACTCCACTCACTCTCACAGGGAACTTTAACTCGTCTCTCGTCTCACAGGGAACTCATCTGAGAACTTGAACTGACTATACTCTCCGGCTCTGACTGACGTACACACGACTCTGACTCGGAACTGAGGTGGGGGGGGGCTCGGAGCAGCATTATATGGCTCTGCCCCGGCCCTACTCGAATGTTCCAAAACCCCACCTCTCATCGTCGTGGTTAGCCACTCCCCTCGAGCCCTGATTGGCGGCTCGTGCTTACCGGCTACTCCCTCCTGTAGGGCCTCCCCTCGGCCTCGCCAGACCCGTTCAGGCCTGCCACGTGGCATGCTATCGCCAAAAGAACCGCCCTACTCACGGACCTGCTCAACGCAAAACTAAACACAGGAAAGGACTACGCTTACATTCACTAAGAAATAACTGAACTATCGCGAGGCTTCATGTTGTGGTGCGTCTACCTACGAGGGGGAATTATCCTTTATTCCAAAACCACAACTATATATATATATATATATACATATATATATATATATACATATATATATATATATATATATATATATATATATATATACATATATATATATATATATATATGTATGTATGTGTGTGTGTGTGTATGTATGTATGTATGTATGTATACACACACACACACACACACACACACACACACACACACACACACACACACACACACACATACATACACCAGTTATTATGCGATTTCATACCATCAGTGGTGAACCGCCATTAAGGTATCCCCCATCCAGCTGTCGCTGTACCTTAACGGGAGTGATAGGCACCGCCTGCCACACGGCACATTATCTCTGGTATCCACTCATTATATATTTTATTATTATTATTTATTAGTTTTTATATTATTATATTATATTATTTTTACATTATTTTTATATTATTATATTATTTACTATTTTTATATTATATATATTACCATTTTTATTATTTATATATATATATATATATATAAATTACTATTTTTATATTATATATGTATTTATATTATTATATTTGTGCGGCACATTATATTATTATATTAGTTTTTCATACACTTATGACAGAACTTAGAACTATACACTGAATTGTTTTTGATTCGATAAGGTGCAGAATATTTACAGATGATTTCTGTCTTATCGTTCTTATGGACGGGTTAACTCCGCAACTGTTATGGTATCTTTGCCATGCTGGCTTCCACCAGGTGGCGCTATACGATACACGTTTCGATAGAGAAATGGGTTATTGTGCAATGAACAAATGTTGCATTCAGGTCAAGTACTGATAGCAAAAATAGTACAACCAACCTGCAATAGGCATATATATATATATATATATATATATATGTACACACACACACACACACACACACACACACACATATATATATATATATATATATATATATATATATATATATATATATATATATATATATGTACACACACACACACGCACACACACACACACACACATATATATATATATATATATATATATATATATATATATATATATATATATATATATATATATATTATTGTAAAGTTGCGAAAAGGCATATGACTTAACCTCTTTAGCAATGTATAGTTAGGTCAACGACAAGGTATGACATCACAATTGCACTTGTACTTGAAGACATTTAATTGAAACAATGACCGAATCACTGTGCATTGTGCTGCAGGTCTTGCACCCAGGGAAGATGGCTTTTGTGCACGAGGATGGCATCTCTATGATGATGCCTGCTTCAAAGCGTTCCGCAGCAGCAGCAGCTGGGACAAAGCACGAATGGAGTGTCAGATTACAGGAGGAGACCTGGCCAGCATTCACAGCCTTGCACAACATGATTTCTTGCTCATTCACCTTGATCTCAGTATGGCTTGTTATCATGTTATCGTGTCTTACATAACACATTTATTTCAGTTGAACAACAATTATAACTTTCCCAATATATTTATTTTACCTCCATCCCTAATGGGCAGCTTTCCAGCTTAAAATAACACTTGGAGGGCTGGGGTGGGGATCAAATCCATGCTGAAGATGGCAAGTGAGCTCGACTCCCATTTGTGAATTGATTCCTTTACCAAGAGGGGAGTGAGGGACTAGATTGCTGAAAAAAAAAGGATTCGAGAGCCTTGTACACTGACTGATATTGCAGTTAGCAGTGTTACAGTAGAAACCGCTTTTAGCAGTGGGTGGTTCTGTATTTCCGTGCAATGGATTCCTAAATACGGTGTGGATACATTGTAGGCACCCACTGTTGGTCAGGATGCCCTGCGGCATGCGCTCTTCTGGCACATAGGTGCACTGTCTCCATTCCAGTTGAGAGGTGTGTGTGTGTGTGTGTGTGTGTGTGTGTGTGTGTGTGTGTGTATGTGTGTGTGTGTGTGTGTGTGTGCACGTGTGTGTGTGCGCGTGAGATGAGACTCCACTGTCTGTGTATCAAGAAGTAAGTGCCACCTCAGCTATTGCTGAATGCATCCTGACCAACTGGAAATGCCTGTCACACATTAACCTGTATGTGGCACACAAAACAACTCTGGGGGTAGCCAAGAACAATTTAAATTGGGAAAAGGCTCTTCTGGCTAAACCGTTGAATATTTCTCATGCCTGTATTGCAAAGCTCATGCCTAATAGGCCGAGTTTATGCAACCAGCAAAGTCTTTTTGATATATATAACTTGCGGTGGGAAGGTGTGCGGGTAAGGATATTGAAGTGGCAAGAGATTTGGAGGATGGAGCCAATATTGTTGAGTTTCCTGTTGCAGGAAACGTATGATGTGCTTCCGTCACCAGTAAACTTGAGATTGTGAGGGTTGTTGCAGGAGGAGAGATGTTCTTTGTGTGGAGGTTTGGGAACGGTGCAGCATGCATCGAGTACATACTCATTAGCATTGGCAGCAGGAAGATACAAGTGGCGGCACGATCAGGTGCCAGCGGTGGTAGTGCAGATGGTGCAACAAGAGGTGCTGAGATCGAGAGAGAGAGAAGAGTGGAGAAAGAGACCAATGGGGAAGAGGTGTTGTTTGTCAAAGAGGGCCAAGTGGTAAGAGGTGGAAAGAGGAGGAGGTGGAAAGCAAGAGGGCTGTCAGATGCTTGTGATTGGCAGGTGGTGGCAGACGTAAAGCCACAATTGGTATACCCAGAAGAGATCTGTGTGACAAGGTTGTGGCCTGACATTGTCATCTGGTCAGGTGCAACAAGACAGGTCATCTTAGGGGAATTGTCTGCACCTTGGGAAGAGAACATGGAGGGGTTGCACGAGAGGAAGAGAGGAGAGTACAGTGAGCTGGAGGCAGAGTATCGGGAGAAGGGTTGGCGAGTTTCTTGTCAGCCATTTGAGGTGGGTGTATAGGATATATTGGCAATTCCTTTTCTGCATTTCTTGCTCGGCTTGGAGTGTGTGGGACAGAAAGAAGGAGGATGTGTGACAGAGTGGCCCAGGTTGCCTTGAAAGGCTCACTTTGGATATGGAGGATGTTTATGGAGACACATCGAACAGTGTAGGTTGAGGTTGTGGGGGGTAGTTCATTTCAGTCTAAAGGGGGTAGTGACTGAGCATGGAAGAGAAATGGAGATGTGTGGTAAGAGGTATATATATACTACATGGCCAAAAGTATGTGGACACCCGAACATCACACCCGTATGTGCTCATCGAACATCTCATTCCAACATCATGGGCATTAATATGGAGTTGGTCCTCCCTTTGCTGCTATAACAGCCTCCACTCTTCGGGGAAGGCTTTCCACTTGATGTTGGAACATTGCTGTGGTCATTTGCTTCCATTCAGCCAGAAGAGAATTAGTGAGGTCGGGCACTGATGTTGGGCGATTAGGCCTGGCTCGCAGTCGGCATTCCAATTCATCCCAAAGGTGTTTGATGGGGTTGAGGTCAGGGCTCTGTGCAGGCCAGTCACGTTCTTCCACACCGATCTCGACAAACCATTTCTGTATGGACTTCGCTTTGTGCACAGGGGCATTGGCATGCTGAAATAGGAACAGGCCTTCCCCAAACTGTTGCCACAATGTTGGAAGCACACAATCGTCTAGAATGTCATTGTATGCTGTAGAGTTAAGATTTCCCTTCACTGGAACGAAGGGGCCTAGCCCGAAACATGAAAAACAGCCCCAGACCATTATTCCTCATTCACCAAACTTTACAGTTGGCACTATGCATTCGGGCAGGTAGTGTTCTCCTTGCGTCCGCCAAACCCAGATTAGTCCATCAGACTGCCACACCGTGAAGCGTGATTAATCACTCCAGAGAACGCTGTTCCACTGCTCCAGAGTCCAATGGCAGCGAGCTTTACACCACTCCAGCCGACGCTTGGCATTGCGCATGGTGATCTTAGGCTTGTGTGTGGCTGCTCGGCCATGGAAACTCATTTCATGAACCCCCCGACGAACAGTTGTTGTGCTGACATTGCTTCCAGAGGCAGTTTGCAACTTGTAGTGAGTGTTGACAGACGATTTTTGACAGATGTTGACAGACGAATCGAGGAGAGACGATTTTTATGCGCTACGTGCTTCAGCATTCGGCGGTGCCGTTCTGTGAGCTTATGTGGCCTACCACTTCACGGCTGAGCTGTTGTTGCTCGTAGACATTTCCACTTCACAATAACAGCACTTAGTTGACCGGGGCAGCTCCAGCTTGGCAGAAATTTGTCGAACTGACTTGTTTGAAAGGTGGCATCCTATGACGGTGACACGTTGAAAGTCGCTGAGCTCTTCAGTATGGCCCATTCTTCTGCCAATGTTTGTCTATGGAGATTGCATGTCTGTGTGCTTGATAAATTATATATACCTGTGAGCAATGGGTGTGGCTGAAACAGCCGAATGCACTAATTAGAAGGGGTGTCCGAATACTTTTGGCCATGTAGTGTGTGTATATATATATATATATATATATATATATATATATATATATATATATATATATATATATAAGTTCAAAACACACCTGGTCACAACTTTGTGGCTACATAGATATATATTTTGTGGCTATACAGATACTGTACATACACTACTCACAACAAGTTAGGGATATTGTGGGAGTGAGCTTTTTTTTTTTTATAGGGTTTAGGGTTAGGGTATTGAAATCAAGAATGCTGTGTTTTTTCACACTCATTAATAACCATAGAATTTGGACCAACAACTTTTTTCAACATAATTAATACACAAAATCAACCACACCGAAGAACCTGCCAATATCCCTAACTTATTGTGAGTAGTGTATTTGTGGGTAACAATATTTGCACCCTCGCACTTTTTTCAAATAATGCACCATTTCTTCCAGAAAATTGTTGAAATAAAAAATCTTTTGGTATCTACATATATATTTATTTGGTTTGCAGTGGAACAAAACAAAAAAAGCTGAAAAAATTACTAAATTTAGCTAATTCCACACAAATCCTAAAATGGCCCGGATAATATTATTGGCACCTTTTAGAAGTTATTATAAATAATTTCATTTCAAGCAGGTGATTCTCCTTTACTTTGGAATTGAACTCACCTATGGTGCGTTGCAGGTGCCTGCAATATAAAAATCTCTCTTTCAACCAGTTTGAATCGAGAAAAGGAGTCATTCTACTGTTTTGTGTCACTGTGTGTACCGTCACTGTCACTATTTTGTCCAATGAGCATGGAGAAAAGAAAGAAAACCAATTGTCTGGAGGTCAAATACAAGATTGTAGCCAAGCATGGACAATCTCAAGCCTACAAGTCCATCTCCAGAGATCTTGATGTTCCTGTGTCCACTGTACACAATGTTATCAAGATGTTTAATTGCCCATGGAACTGTAGCCAACCTCCCTGGACGTGGCCGCAAGAGAAAACTTGATCGAAGAGTGCAGGGAAGGATTGTTCGAATGGTGGAGAAAGCTCCTCCATAAACTGCCAAACAGATTCAAGCTGACCTTCAGACACAAGGTATGACAGTTTCAACTCGCACCATCCATCACCAACTCAATGAAAGGGGGTTCTATGGCAGGAGCCCACTGGTGAGAAAGAGACATGAGAAAGCCCAACTGGAGTTTTCCAAAACACACCTGAACAAAATCCTTCTGTTCGAATGTGCTGTGGACAGATGAGACCAAATTAGAGCTTTCTGGTAAAGCACATCATCTCTATGTTTACAGAAAACAAAATGAAGCCTTCAAAGAAAAGAACACCTTCCCTACAGTCAAACATAGAGAAGGTTCAGTGATGTTTTGGGGTTGCTGTGCTGCCTCTGACACTGGGTGCCTTGAATGTGTGCATGGCATCATGAAATCAGGAGATTACCGAGGCATTTTAGAGCGCAATGTTCAACCCAGTGTCATAAAGCTGGGTCTCCGTCAAAGGTAATGGGTCTTGCAGCAGGACAATGACCCCAAACACACTTCAAAAAGCACCCAGGAATGGTTCAAGGCAGAAACACTGGAATGTTCTGAAGTGGGCAGCAATGAGTCCAGATCTTAATCCCATTGAACACCCTTGGGGAGATCTGAAAACAGCAGTTGGGAGAAGGCACCCTTCAAATCTGGGAGAACTGGAGCAATTTTCACAAGAAAAATGGGCCAAACTGCCAGAGAGGTGTGAGAAGCTCATTCATGGCTATAGGAAGCGCTTCACTGCAGTTATTTTGTCCAGAGGCTGTACCACCTTTACCACCTTTAGAGGCCATTTTTCCCCGCAGAGCAGGGGTTGGCCTTTTTCGGGCACCGTGGTCCCCTTTTTGAAGCAATGTTTTATGGCCGGATGCCCTTCCTGCCACCAACCCTGTTAGTCACCTCTTGCGACACACAGGGAATTACCAGTGAACTGGTACTCAATTTGCCGACCTCGGAAGGATGACAGGCTGAGTCAACCCCCCTGGCGTTAATTCAGCGATCGACCGGGATTCAAACCCAGGATCCTAGGATCCCAAGCCAGCACCCTAACCGCTAAGCCAACACTTGGCTGTGTTACCAAGTATTAAGTCTCGGGTGTCAATAATTTTGTCAATGCTTTTTCTTTTAAATTTCTGATTTGAAATGATATATTAAGTTCTAAATCAACAACATAGGTTCTGTAATATCAACAGTGAAATATACAATTGTGGAGACCAAATACTTTTATCAATTTCAACTTGTTCTTCGAGAAAATTGTGAGTTATTTGAAAAACGTGGAAGGGTGTCAATATTTTTGCCCACGACTGTATGTGGAAAAATTACATGCCCAGACCGGGAATCAAAGCCATGTCCTCTGGAAAACTGTACCAGTGCTTTGCCATCTGAGCTATCTGGGCGACCCTGATCGATCATGCAATTTTCCCACGCGATTGCCACTTTTTTCTGTCAATGCTTCCGGGGGCACTCGCTCAGATGAAGAAGATGGTCTTCCTCCAATGGGGGGACAAATCCAAACTATATATATATATATATATATATATATATATATGTATATATATACAATCAGATGTATATATATATATGTATATATATATATATATATATATATATATATATATATATATATATATAATATATATATATATATATATTATATATATATCTAATTATATATATATACATATATTAAAATATATATATATATATATATATATATATATATATATATATATATATATATATATATATATATATATATATATACATATATATATATACATATATACTGTATATATATATATACATATACATATATATATATATATATACATATACATAATTATATATATACTCTATATATACCCCATCTCTAACACACACACACACACCCCAACCCCCCCCCCCCCCCCCCCCCCCCCCACACACACACACACACACACATCTATATACTGTATTGAATTTGAATTTTACATTCAAATTCCAAATTGAAATTGTATACAAAATATTCAATCTAAAATTATATCTAAAAAAACATGAAATCAGATGTCATCAGATGTGATGACATCAGATGTGATGACATGCTGTGTGATGAGAAAGTTGTAATAATTTATTTTAAACTTGTAGTTAGCAAATGACTGTTTTAGCAAAGAGTAATTTACGTCTTGAGGCAAGATGGCTTTGATAAAAGGACTCACCTCTTTCCTGTCATTGTGCAGGCAGTGAAGACAAACTGTGGATTGGACTGAATGACCGTCAGAATGAAATGCTGTTTGTTTGGTCTGATCACAGCCCAGTCAGCTTCACTTCATGGCAACACTATGAACCAAATGGGCAACAAGAGAGTGAAGAGGACTGTGTATACATGCACGGAAAGGTCGCTGTGCTCGTTGTGCCTGTTGGCTTGGCTTGTATTGTATTGTGCATTATTATTTCTATACCATCTTTACCTTTTACCCTTTACCAAGGTTATGTTTTCACTCCTGTTTGTTACTTGCCGGAAAAGATTTCGGCAAGTATGTTGATCGTTTGGTTTGTTACTTGCCGGCAAAGATTCCGGCAAGTATGTTGATCTGTCTGTTTGTCTGTCTGTTCGCAGTACTACGTCTACACCGTTGTACGTAGAATCGCCAAACTTTACACAAATATTTGTCTTGCCCTGGAATAGTCTGTGCCCAATTTTTAACTCTCTCGGCCCAAGGCCTCCATTATGACGTCATAATTTGATAATTCTACAAGTACAAAACTTTATCCAATCAAGATGCAATTTCTTGAGCGACATGACGGCATAAACTGGTGGAGAAAAAATTTGCCGACGTCATCGGTCACGTGGTTCGGCCGCCATCTTGGAAAAACCGAAAACATTTGCACCTCTATATCTCTGAAAGTGCTGAATAAAAAAAATTGAGACATGGCTCATTGTAAAGAACTCTCCATGGGGAATCAAATATGTTAATGATGATGTCATAGGTGCCTCCATTATGACATCATGATTCGACAAGTACAAAACTTCATCCGATCAAGATGCAATTTCTTGAGCGCCATGCCGGCATAAACTGGTGGAGAAAAAAAAAATGATGACGTCATCGGTTACGTGGTTCGGCCGCCATCTTGGAAAAACCGAAAAACTTTGCACCTCTGTATCTCCGAAAGTGCTGAATAGAAAAAAATTGAGACATGGCTCATTGTAAAGAACTCTCCATGGGGAATAAAATATGTTAATGATGATGTCATAGGTTCCTCCATTATGACATCATAATTCGACAAGTACAAAACTTCATCCGATCAAGATGAAATTTCTTGAGCATCATCAAGGAATAAATTCGTTTAGAAAACAAAGAATGATGACGTCATCGGTCACGTGGTTAAGCCGCCATATTTGTCCAAAATGGCCAATAAAAAAGTACATTCCGGCAAGTCCTCGGTCTCTGACCGATTTTTCATCTGTCTGTTTGTCTGTCTGCCTGTGCGCAACACTACGTCTACACCATTGCACGTAGAATCGCCAAACATTACACACATATTTGTCTTGCCCTGGAATAGACTGTGCCCAATTGATGACGTCATCGGTCACGTGGTTCGGCCGCCATGTTTGTCCAAAATGGCCGATAAAAAAGTACATTCTGGCAAGTCCTCGGTCCCTGACCGATTTTTCATTTGTTTGTCTGTCTGTTTCACTTGTTTGTACGGTCTGTTTGTTCGTGAGCAGGATATCTCAAAATGTTGTGGATGGATTTGAATGAAACTTAGTGGAGATGTTTCGTATGTGACAAGGAAGAAATGATTAGATTTTGGTGAAGATCTGGATTAGGATCTGAATCCAAGAGTTTTAAAAGTGATTTTTCACCTTTGAGAGATAGGTCAAAAAAAGCGATATTTAACACGATATCTCAAAAAGTTGTAGATTGATTTGGATGAAACTTGGTGGGCAGGTTGGGTATATGACGTCCCTAATTCTATTTTGGTGAAGATCTGGATACGACAATTTGTGCATGTCAGAACACAAAATCTACCATGAAGTCCAAGGAACTGTCCATAGAACTCTGAGATAGAATTGTTGGGAGGCGTAGATCTGGGGAAGGATATAAAACAAGAGTTTCTCGAGTGTTAAAAGTTCCCAAGAGCACAGTGAGCTCCATAATTAGGAAAGGAAAGAATATGGGACTGACTACCTAGACTCTTCCTCGAGCTTGCCGTCTGACCAAACTGAGCAACCGGGCAAGAAGGACCTTGGTCAGGGAGGTGACCAAGAACCCAATGACCACTCTGACAGAAATACAGAGTTCCTTTCCAACACGTTCCAACAGGGCAATTACTATTGACCCCAAGCATACAGCCGAAGCAACACTGGAATGGCTTCAGAACAATAACGTGAAAGTCCTTGAGTGGCCCAGCCAAAGCCCAGACTTGAATCCTATTAATAATCTGTGGAAAGACTTGAAGATTGCTGATCACTGACACTCCCCATCCAACTTGACAGAGCTTGAGCAAATCTGCAAGGAAGAATGGGAGAAACTCCCCAAATTCAGATGTGCAAAGCTAATACAGACATATCCAAGAAGACTCCATGCTGTAATTACTGCCAAAGGCGCTCCTACGAAGTATTGACTCAGGGGTGGAAAAACAACAAAGAAAGTTTTTCATTTTAAATTATTTGTCAAAATTTCTTGAAGAAAATTCCACTTTGACATTATTGGGTATTATGTGTAGATCAGTGACAAAAAAAAATCGCAGTTTAATCCATTTTAAATTCAGGTTGTAACAAAACAAAATGTGAAAAAGTCAAGGGGTGTGAATACTTTCTGAAGGCACTGTAAATACGGTATTCAAATGTTTTGGAAGTCGTTTTGAGACTCACCGTGCTGCAATGAAGCCAACAATATTTATTAAATGTAATGCTGTAATTAAATTCCTGGAAATGCGATGGAAGATTTTTATTCTTGTTGCTTTTCTTCATGTGTCCTGATCGTAGGATGCCAGGTGGGTCGATGGCTCCTGCAAACTACAACTGGGCTATGTGTGTCAGCAATCTCGAACGGCTTCAACTCCTCAGCCTACGGTCAATGGAAACTGTCTACAGGTGTGTCAGGAAACATCTGTATGTGTGTTAAACCTGATGTTTTGTCATTACGAATCACTTAAAAATATTCATCAAGATATTCAAATTGCAAGTTCATGACACGCCCATATGTGTCGCTTTGTGCAAACAAACATGGCTTCTAAAGATGCTTTCAAACATTATCCACAACTAAAAACAATAGAAATGCAAGAATACCAGGTTGCTGGCCATATGACTGTCCAAGAAATTAAGCTTTTCAAAAAAGTGGTGGTGGAGGTTTTATAACGTATCCATACTTTTGTGGGATCATAGTGGTGTTTCTATGGGCAAATAAACCACGTGGTAACAATGTACTGTCTGAGCCAGATTTCTGAACAGGTAGGAGAGGTCAAACACATACCAGTACAAGCAAATGCAACAAGATGTTACTCCTGCAACCACCAAGCCATTTCTTCCATTAAATACCAGCAAGGTATTAAAATCAAAGTGAAATATCAAAATATGTAAACGGACAACAACAGGAGAAATGTGTGAAGCCGTGGAACATGGCTTTTGAACAGCCTCAGGAAGGAGATTCCTCAAGTGGGTAGATGGAAGGAACAAAAGAGCTAAGGTGTGAAGTGAGCTTGGATTTTAGGAGTTTACCAACGAGAGGGTAACTGGAGAAACGCACGCATCTTGGAGAAGTTAACAAGGATTCATGTGCTGTGAAAACAGAGGGAGCAAGACGAGATGAGAGGCGATAAAAAAACAGAGAGGCTGCTGACCTGTATGTGATGTGAGGCAAGAGGCCTCGTCGCCTCATTGTGGGAGATGACATGATGTTGAGGCCTTTAGATACCATGGTTTCCAATTAAAACAGATTATATGCTGGATGTCATGGGGCTCGCAAGGCTCTAGCAGGGAAAATGGCCTTAAAATGCCTGTTGTTGTATATGCTGGGGCGCCAGTCCATAGCGAACAGCAGTACTCAATTGAGTTATGGAAGGAGGCCTTGTCGGCTGATCATAGTTCAGATATTTCAAGGAAGGACTTGGAACGGCAGAGGATGCCAATCTGCGGCTGGCTTGGGAGGACAGTTATGCGAGGTGATTGGCACAAGGGAGGGTGAAGCAGACATTAAAGAAACTGTACCTCGTCCAGTGGCTGGCCATGGAAATACATAAGCTTGTTCAGATGATGATCCTTGCAGAGTGATGGAGTGACAAGGTGAAACTGTGAGATTTGCCACTGATTGAAAGACATGTTCCATTTATCAGACCAGTATTTCATCAACTCCGAATCAGCAGACAGTGATTCCAATGCAGTCTGCCTGTCAGTGGAAAATGATACTGCACTACAAAATGGGCATTCATCTGCAAAGAGGAAGAGAGGAATTTCCAGAGCATCGGAAAGGTTGTTTACGTAGATGAGGAACAAGACTGGGCCCAAGAGACTTTCACGGGGCACTCAAGACTCCACAGAGAGAGAAGAGGGTTGCATTGATCGCAAAGGATTGAATGTGCAAGTGAAGAGCTTGGTATCATGTCCAGAAGTGAGTGACTGGGACTGAATTTAATATGAGAGAGGAAATGGAGGAAAGGCATTCACCAAAGATGGACTTTACAAGGCACCACCATGACTTTGATGAAGGAGACTGGTTGGATTGTTCAGCCTTGAGTTTTGCAAGATAATGTTTTCTTGCTTGTCGAAGGTTGTACACACATTTTGCAAATCTTATGGAATGATTTAAAATTGCTCTAACTCAGGTTTGCTGCATTCCATCTTACTATAATTCACCAAATGTCTGTCCGTCCGTCTGTCCATTCGCAGGTACCGCAAAAACGGCTGAACCGATCGCAATGATATTTTGAGTGGGTAATGCTGGGACCCCCTGGAGTAAAATAATCTGTGCTGTTTTTCAAATTTTCCAGTTTTTCCAAACACAATGGAATAATATTCACCGATATGAACAGTGATGTGGCTTTTATTGAAATTCTACAAATACTGTTTAGAGATTTTGATGAGAATTATGAACCTGCAGCGAATGCGGAAGTGGACAGATGATGGGAATGAGCGGGTTTGATAATATCTCAATACAACCGTCATTCAATCGTAATGTTAAATCCTTAAACATTAATCGTGTTAATCGTTTTGTTAAAGTATCAATTGATGATTGGAATTGAGTGAATACAATTACGATTTTGAATTCGTAATTGTGTTCACACAACTGTACGGAACTTCACATCAGGATTTAAATATTTGTTTATGTCACGAATGTTGGTAAAAGTTTATTTTTTATATTAATGCTATTTAATTTGTGATTGGAGTTATGCTGTTTAGAATGAAAAAAGAGATATTGAGTTCAAGTGAATGACGAAATGCCGTGATGCTTTTACGTTCTAAGCGTGATATTCGCGGATCGCCATATGCAGATTCGCCATTGACTGGGAATGGAACAAACATACCCGTTTGTTTGCGAACGGGAACGTTTTTCATGGAAATCCTTCACTAACTTGCTGTCCATGTCTGACATGCGACTGAAGGTGCTACAGGAATGTGGAATTTATTGGTCTCATGCTTTAGCATTCACCGTTTCTGCATTGTCTGTTTGCTTTCGGCCTCCCACCCGTGCGTAGCACGGGTACAACAACAACAACAACAACAACAACAACAGGCATATTAAGGCCATTCTCCCTGCAAGAGCGGGGGTTAGCCCGTAGCACGGGTACATCACTGTTACGTGGTCCTCCCGGTAACTACCTGGTCTTGGTGACCCCCGGACCGTGGGAGGACCCCGCCAGAAAGATATCTGATTTATACGCTTTCGTAACGCAATCAATATGAAAGACACAACAATTCAAGTCAATAAGAAACCCCACACCAAGGATCCGGATTAATCAATAATATATTCCCCAATCAATCAACAACCATCAACAATCAATCAGCAATATTACTAAGATGGCCATCTCATATATGTCCCCCCTTTCCCCACTCACGACCCCTCAATGGTCACTGTCCCTCACAATGTCTCTGGGCCCCTCCAGACCAAGGTGAAGGTCGACTTCTCCGCACACGGGCGGTTGAACGAACCCCTGGCTGACGTGCTCCAAACGTGCACGTCGCGTACCGGGAACAGCTGCTGCAGCGCACACCTCCTTGCAAAGCAAAGTGGGCAAAGCAAAGTGCGGCTCGCAAAGTGCGCGAGGCCCAAGGTGCGACCCGTACGCGTCCTTGTAGACGTTGAGGCGAACTCTGCCGGACGCTTGGTTCCGTGCACGAACCCACGGCAACTTGACGCGTAACCGGTAATTACCCCGCGCAGGTAACTCCTCTCGCCAGACGGGCTTTCAAACGCAGCGTTCCCCACGCTGCTCAATATCGACACCGCTCGCGTCGGAGCTGGGCGAGGAAGAAGAAGATCGCCGCTTCTCCCGGACCTCGTGTCTTGTTTTTCTTCTTCCGGTCCACTATCCCGTTTCTGGTCTCCTGTTATCCGGAGCCTCTTTAACCATTTAACCACAACAACCTTTAATAGAATAAACATTAATAAGCAATGACATGAATAGTAATTCACCTAAATCCGGGATCCGTAACACTCCCCCCCTTCAAGAAAGAAAGTTTGAACCCCGCGAAAACTTTCTGGGCCGGCCAACTTTGATAAACAAACCCGATACCCCAAATCATCAGTTCCCCCCGGGCACAATTATCGCATCTCAAAAATAAAGCAACAAACTTTCCCCAAAACCCCCCAGAGATTCCAAGGTAATTCCCTCTAGACCAAGCGTCAACCACTTCTAGTTGCTCTTGGATGGAGGCCCAGCTGAGTACTCACTACATGGACGCCTTAAGGAATGTGGGGTTCACGGTTAGTCCGGGGAGGAAAGTTCATTACATGGACGCCTTTAAGAACGTGGAGTTCACGGTTAGTCCGTGCAGGAACGTTCCCTACCGGGATGCCTTTTAAGAACGTGGCGTTCACGGATAGCCCGTGTAGGAGCCCAGGCTCGGCGGCTCCGCCGTATATAGAGTGCTTCAACTTCTCCGGACTCCTAACAGTTACGGTGGGACCCCTTGTCCCAGCAGTCACCTGACTGGCGGTCTCCTTCTCGGCCAGTCCTCTGCCAATCATTCTTTCGGGAGATGCCGTAACTCTGGGAACCTCCATAGTAATATCGGCTGCTGCCAACACCAAAACTACCGCCAAGTGGTCCTCTTCTGTAGACCTCTCGACGCCTACGAAATGCCTTCCCTACTGTTATGGTCCGACCCTCCAAATCCTTACCATTCCAATTCTTCTCTGCCTCCCTGGCGTCTTTTGTGCTTGCAAACGTGACAAAGCCGAACCCTCTTGACCGTTGCGTTTCCCTGTCTTTTACCACCCGCACTTCCACCAGCGGCCCATATCTGTTGAAGACAGAGGTCAGAACTTCTTCCTCTGTGTTGAAGTTCAGTCCCCCTACAAATAACTTGGCACTTTTGTCGCCATCCCGAGCTGGGGTGGTGTTATTTCCCCTGCGGTGCTCTTTACCCACCCTCGGGTTACCATAACTTTGCCCCCCGGCCAAATCATTCCCGATAATCACAGATACTCCCTCTACAGGAAGCGTGGCTTGTAAACCGACGGTGACCGGTCCTGACACCAAATCGGATTCCAAATGGATAACATGAAGTGGGGCACTAACACAGCCACCGATCCCTTGTAACCGAACCCTATCACCAGTTGCGGTACTCTTTGACAATGGCAAAATGCCTTCAAGCATTAAGGATTGATGGGCTCCTGTGTCCCTCAATACCCTAACAGGTCTTGGGTTAGTCAAGTCTCCCTCGAGTGAGACCAACCCCTCATAAATAAATGGTTGGTAACTCTTCTGTGGGCAATTTCTTACGCTTGCCATCGCATTCGGAGTTGTAATAGTCGGACTCCGCTCTGGGTTTTCCCTTTTCATGAGGTAATAACTGGACATCAAGTGTCCAAGTTTCTTGCAAAAAGTGCAAGTAGGTCCGGAGGAAAAACTCGTGGTCTGCCTCGGGCCCCCCGAAAAATAAGTTTGTCCTGGGCCCGTCGCCCTCTGATTTCGAACAGTTCGGGTATCAGCGTTGTCCCCATAATCATCTCGAGGCCGCCGCCATGTATTGTCGTTCTCCGCACCTGCTGTTCCACAACTCCCCTGCGGAAATCTAGGCGAGGAGTTAGGTTCGTGGACCCCTATCCGGTGTGTTAAGGCACAATCATCTGCCATGGTGGCTGCGTCACACAACTTCGGTACTTTCTTTTCATGCGGGTATACTTTGATGTCCTCGTGGACACACTGTTGAAATTCCTCCACCAGGATCAAGTCACGCAATGCTTCAAAGTCGTTCCCGACTCCTTTTGACTCACACCACCGATCAAACATGTTTTCTTTCACTCTGGCAAACTCCACATGGGTCTCACTCTCCCCCTTCCTGACATTCCTGAATTTTTGCCGGTAAGCTTCAGGAACCAACTCGTAGGCTTTGAGGATGTGCTTCTTCAATACCTCATAATCTGCACATTGGTCCATTGGTAGCGCCGAATAAATCTCTTGAGCTTTACCCACCAGCACACTTTGCACTAGTATGGTCCAGGCCTCCTCCGGCCAGTTTAACTGTCGAGCCACTTTCTCAAAGTGTGGAAAAAATTGAGTGACTTCCTTTTCACTGAATGGTGGAACCAGCCTCACATGTCTGCCCACATTCCAGGTGTTCTGGCTAGGTGTCGGCCCAGTCAGCAAGGGTGGTACCTCTCCCCGTTCTCTCATTAACTCCAGCTCCTTGAATTTAATTTCTTGCTGAAGCTCCATGTCACGTTCCTTTAATTCCCTTTCCGCTTTTCTCTCCTCTGCTTCGAGGTCCCTTGCAGCTCTCCTCTCCTCTGCTTTTCTCCCTTCTAACCTTTCCTGGAGTTCTCGTTCCACTCTCCTTTCCTCTGCTTGTTTCTCTTCTCTCCTCTCTTCTGCTTTCCTTTCCTCTTCTGATCTTTCCTTTTCTGCTTTCCTTTCTTCTTCTGCCCTTTCCTTTTCTGCTTTCCTTTCTTCTCCTGCTCTTTCCTTTTCTGCTTTCCTTTCTTCTTCTGCTCTTTCCTTTTCTGCTTTCCTTTCTTCTTCTGCTCTTTCCTTTTCTGCTTTCCTTTCTTCTTCTGCTCTTTCCTTTTCTGCTTTCCTTTCTTCTTCTTTTAACCTTTCCTGGAGTTCTCGTTCCACTCTCCTTTCCTCTGCTTGTTTCTCTTCTCTCCTCTCTTCTGCTTTCCTTTCCTCTTCCTTGAGCCGTTCCTGGCTCCGTAATTGCAACTCCAGTTTCCGGAGCTCAATGTCTTCTGGTTCTTCGGGTAGCCACTCCCAGGCTAACTCGTCCCATGTTCCTAATCCCACCATAGATTGTATCACCGCGGTCTGCAACTCTGCCTTCCTCAAATTAGTTCGGACCTCCAAGTTAAAATGTTTGGCCAATTTCAAGAGGTCCGACTTTAGTAACGCTCGGAACTGTGCTTCACTCGGGGTTACCGCAAAGTTCTGTGCCACAAACGCCATGGTGCCTATCGTTAACACCTGTTAACCTTCACCCAAAACTTTACCACAATTTCCCAAAAATGTACCAATTAATACTTAATTAATAAATTTTAATTAATAAAAATATTATTTTATTATTTTATACAATTTTATATCCCGGAATTCAATTGGACGAGCCCCCAATTTCTGTTACGTGGTCCTCCCGGTAACTACCTGGTCTTGGTGACCCCCGGACCGTGGGAGGACCCCGCCAGAAAGATATATGATTTATACGCTTTCTTAACGCAATCAAAATGAAAGACACAACAATTCAAGTCAATAAGAAACCCCACACCAAGGATCCGGATTAATCAATAATATATTCCCCAATCAATCAACAACCATCAACAATCAATCACCAATATTACTAAGATGGCCATCTCATATATGTCCCCCCTTTCCCCACTCACGACCCCTCAATGGTCACTGTCCCTCACAATGTCTCTGGGCCCCTCCAGACCAAGGTGAAGGTCGACTTCTCCGCACACAGGCGGTTGAACGAACCCCTGGCTGACGTGCTCCAAACGTGCACGTCGTGTACCGGGAACAGCTGCTGCAGCGCACACCTCCTTGCAAAGCAAAGCGGGCAAAGCAAAGCGCGGCTCGCAAAGCACGCGAGGCCCAAGGTGCGACCCGTATGCGTCCTTGTAGACGTTGAGGCGAACTCTGCCGGACGCTTGGTTCCGTGCACGAACCCACGGCAACTTGACGCGTAACCGGTAATTACCCCACGCAGGTAACTCCTCTCGCCAGACGGGCTTTCAAACGCAGCGTTCCCCACGCTGCTCAATATCGACACCGCTCGCGTCGGAGCTGGGCGAGGAAGAAGAAGATCGCCGCTTCTCCCGGATCTCGTGTCTTGTTTTTCTTCTTCCGGTCCACTATCCCGTTTCCGGTCTCCTGTTATCCGGAGCCTCTTTAACCATTTAACCACAACAACCTTTAATATAATAAACATTAATAAGCAATGACATGAATAGTAATTCACCTAAATCCGGGATCCGTAACAATCACTAATCTATCTATAATTCCAGTAATCTCTGTCTGTACGTTTGTACGTTTGTCTGTCTGTGACCGCTGTTTCTCGACAACCACGGGTCCGATATACTTTTAACTTGCCAGGTATATTGCTGGGGACCCGAGGATGTGCCTTTTCAAGGTTTCATATTAATCGGACAATTACTTACCGAGCTATGTCCAAAAAACGATTCAACCAATCAGAGAGCAGCGAACGATCGCGTGTGCCGGCGTTGCGAATGGACCAAACCATTCCATGTAAATAGAGGGGGGGGGTTCTGTGGTCGTTGCGAATGGACGAAACCATTTCATGTAAATAGAGGGGGGGGGATTGTCACTGTACTCGCAAGCCGTTCGCCGTTCGCTTTGGCGTTGCGAATGGACCAAACCATTTCATGTAAATAGAGGGGGGGGATATAATTTTAGATAGATATATAGTACGGGCATATATATAGTACGGGCATGCCCTAGTATTTATAAAGCAAGCTGTGAATGATTGAGTTGATCCACAATTGCTGAAATATAAATATAAAACAGGTGTTTTTAAATGTGTAATGGGATGGTATACCACACAGACAAGCAATGGGTGGTTTTGGAGAGGTACACACAGCCAAAGGTATTCGAGAGGGCTCAGATGGGTTAGTGCGGGCAATGGGCAGTGCGGAATGGAGTTTTTCACATACCACTGCCGCTGGGACGTTGTTGGACCTGCAAAAGAGATGAGAAAATTGCCAGGGAAAAAAACCCTGGGAAATTTTTTTGAAGGAATCTTTTCATCAGGGAGGGAGGACCTGGGTGATGGCCCTGTTCGACACTGGGGATGGGCGAACAGCTTGAAATGCATCCGTGGATGGGTTCTCGCTTCTCCTGAGTTTGACTGGTAAATTTGCCGACGAGCTCATTGGTTTGACTTCCCGGTTGTATTCGACTGCAGATGTCCATCATGGTGGCGGTAAGTGCTCCCACCTTGTCAGGTTGTGTTCAAGCTGAATAACTCGATTTTAAAAATAAAAAAATATATGTACAGACCATATATACATGTACTCATATGCACGTGAAATGCAGAGGGGCTTCAGGTGTTATGAAATACCATAGTTGGGAAATATGGAATCGTTGGGTGATGTGGAATAGCATTGAATTATTTACATGGCTGTCTTCAACCTGAGGGGTAATTGAAACCATCAGAGATATGAAGACATTTCAGCTTGTGCGTGCCATGTTTTTTCAGGGTTGGAGGCAATATGAACAATTCTGCTACCTTTTTGTGAACAAACCGTACACATTTAATGAGGCTGAAAACATCTGCAAGGAAAAGCAGAGCACGTTGGTGTCTGTGGGAAACAGGTGAGAATCTCATAGAACACACTCTCTTTAATGCTTTTTTACTCTTTTGTTCCTGCCTGTCACTTCATCTTTCTCCGCTCCCTGCTTCTCGTTCCAGAGAGTTTATTACAGTAAGGGCTCATGTTGAATTGTTTTAAGAGATATGCTCACTTTTGTCACATGATAATAGTGCAACTGTGATTGGAAGTCAATCAGGTTGTTTGATTACATTTTTGAAGGACTTCTGTCTTCTCCAAGATGGGTTAAAGGCAGATATTTGGAATCTAGGTTAATCGAAAATATAAAGAAGAAAGTTTGTTTGTTTGTTTGCTCGTTATGCATCCGGACCCTGTAGGAACGTGTGCAACCAACCTTTGCATGGCCTTCTCTTTCATCCAGGGGAAGGTCGAGGGCTATGTTTGGATAAAAAAACTAGAAAACAAACAAGTACAAAAAGTTTTAATTAAAACAAAAGCCGCGTCGATGTTACACAATGCCTAGATGCAGCTGTGCCTATAACGTCGATGTTATAGGCACAGGACATTCCTATTGATTCGATTACTTGATGTTATTTTTGTGCAAAGTGAAAATATATCTCGGCAATTTCCCGTGTGTGGCGACGAATTTTTAATATATCTCGGCATTTTCCCGTCTGTTATTTCAGGCGGTGTATGACTGACCATGCCACGATTTTAAAAATATATATCTCGGCAATTTCCCATGTGTGGCGACACGTAAACGAAGCTATGCTCCTCTCTCCACATTATTGTGACGACGTATAAATTAAATATTTCATCGTGACGATTGTCATCAAATGGACGAATTTTTAATATATCTCGGCATTTTCCCGTCTGTTATTTCAGGCGGTGTATGACTGACCATGCCGCGATTTAAAAAATATATATCTCGGCAATTTCCCGTATGTGGCGACACGTGAACGAAGCTATGCTCCTCTCTCCACATTATTGTGACGACGTATAAATTAAATATTTCATCGTGACGATTGTCATCAAATGGACGAATTTTTAATATATCTCGGCATTTTCCCGTCTGTTATTTCGGGCAGTGTATGACTGACCATGCCGCGATTTAAACAAAATATATCTCAATGGACTTGAAGTTACAGGCCTTTGAGAATTCATTTCGTTCTATAAAGGGTAACTTTCATCGGATTTTCTTCCTGTTTTTTTTCAACCGAGTCTAAAACTATGTTAGCGACTGTGAAAAATGAAATGATATATCGAATTTGATTTGAAAGAAACCTGTGTGAGAGAGCAAGACACCACGGGCCTACAAAACAGGCCTCAAAGCTATGCGAGTTAATAAAATGGTGGATATTTGTTTATATGAAGCCTCCCCCACAATGGGTGGAGCTATGGTTCCCAGAATGGGTGGAGCTTTGAGGTTTTGTCTTCTCTGCAAGAACAACAAGAACAAGAAGAAGAACAAGAACAAGAACAAGAACAACAGCAGAGGGCACTCTATGAGCAGCGTCTGCGACGCGGCTAAAAAACAGATAATTGGCCTTCAGGCCTCGATTGGGTTTTATGCCTAGCCGAAACCCGTGGAACATCCACGGAAGGGAGGATGTGGTGTATGGATAGAGTGTACCATTATGGATGGCATAGGGGATTTGCTTGTCCGAGTAAGAGTTAGGAAGAAAGATGAGAATGAAGAGTGCGTATATGAACAATGTATTTTTTGCAATCTACTTAAATGACAACGCTACGATATACTTTTGAAAAATGAATGGATTCGTAATAGGAATCGGCATAGCACCACTCTGGCCATTTTTTATGGGACTATATGGTGTGGGTTGAATTTGTGTGAACAAAATCAAGAAAAAGGCGACACTTTGTAGAATCCAACTTACACTGTGTATAAAGTGTCACCTCCTGACTTTGTATTTTATATTGTTAGAGACAAAACAAACACTAAATAACATAGCCACATACCAAAAACGTGTATTTTCAATTTTCACTTGTGCAAAAATGCTACTCACAATTACATCGCCTGTGCGTCGGCCTGTGATTGAGCCAGAGAGTTGGCCTGTGAGTCAACTTCCTTTCCAATGTCTGCAAGAGTTGAAATACTGATTGTGCATGTGTAAAATTATATGAAAGAAGAACATGCATATCAATAGACGATGCCATTGAAAAGGAGCGCAGCTGTCAATAGAAAAGGATGTCTGACTTATCAATTTGACATTATTGCACAGGAAATGACAAACAAAGAAACAGTTCATTTCCATCGGGTAATATTACGATGAGAGATCAGCCGATACCTTTATTATGTCCATCAGCATCCATGATTATCAAAGTAGGCTTTACCCTGTTCACGATAAGGTAGAAATCAGTGAGGTGTATACGAAGAGATAAAAGGATGGCATTGACTTCGAGACGGTACGTGATAGTTGGCTGCGGCTGGCTGATGCCACGTTTTTTTTTTTTTCCTAAGTGCCATGGATGCTGATGGACATAATAAAGGTATCGGCTGATCTCTCATCGTAATATTACCCGATGGAAATGAACTGTTTCTTTGTTTGTCATTTCCTGTGCCTTTTCCTGTGCCTGTCATTTCCTGTGTCATTTCCTGTGTCCCAAACCCATCTCTCTCTGTTCCCACCTTTCCCAGTCGAACCCAACTGCTCCTGGACTCTGTGTCCTTCTCTCCTGACAAGGTGGAGGAGTTTTTGTCAAACCTCGACTCTGATTCTGCAACTGGACCAGACGGCATCAGCCCATGGGTCCTAAAATCCTGCTCTGCCGCTCTATCTCACCCTCTCTCTGTTCTTTTCACCCTATCTTTTGCTCATGGTCATCTGCCAACATCCTGGAAATCAGCTAACATTACCGCTTTACACAAAAAAGGTGCAAAAACAGATCCTTGCAACTACAGACCAATCAGCCTGCTCCCAATTATCAGCAAAGTCATGGAATCCATCATTGCTTCGGATATGAAATCTTTCCTCTTCTCCAATGGCTTGATCTCTGATCATCAATTTGGTTTCAGACCAGGTCACTCTACTCTGGACATGCTGCTTCTGCTGTCTCAACAATGGATGGAGGTCCTCAATGCCAAACAGGAAATCAGAGCTGTCTCCCTTGACATATCACGGGCCTTTGATATGGTCTGGCACCCAGCTCTGCTCACCAAACTCTCCTCCTATGGTATCCATGGAAATCTCCATGCATGGCTTGCGGACTTCCTCTCTGGTCGTAGTCAACGTGTAGCCCTGAATGGATTTCTCTCATCTCCCCTTCCTGTTCAGGCTGGAGTTCCCCAAGGAAGTGTGCTGGGCCCTGTGCTTTTTCTGGTCTTTATCAATGATCTCTCCGACTCTCTGGAAAATCCTCTCTATCTCTTTGCTGATGACTCCACTCTCTGCCGCTCCATTCCTCTTCCCTCAGATCGGCAGTCTGCAGCCTCCTCACTCTCTGAAGACCTGGACAAAATCACAGACTGGTCAAACAAGTGGAACATGTCTTTCAATCCTGACAAATCTCACTCTCTTACTATGTCTCTCCGAAAAGATCGACTGGACAACCCTCCCATCTACTTTCTCAACAATCCTCTCCAAGAAGTTCTGTCGCTCAAGCTTTTGGGTCTCACTATCTGCCATGATCTTTCTTGGGAAAACCACATTTCCAAGCTGGCCCCCAAAGCCAGTCGCCGACTGGGCATCCTCCGTCGTGCGAAGTCCTTGCTCGACACACCTGAGCTCCTCACCACATACAAGGCTTTCATCCGCAGCTCAATGGAATACTGTTCTCCCCTATGGGCTGGTGCTCCTGCCTCACACCTGGCTCGGCTTCACGCTGTTGAATCCAAAGCTTTCAAAATCATTGGAATCTCCCGCGATTAAGCTATCTCTGAGGGCCTTTCACTCACTCACCGCAGGCAGGTAGGTGGTCTTTCTGTCTTCTACCGACTCCTCTCCGGCCTTCCTCCCCCAGCTCTCTCTGTGCTCTGTCCCCCAAATATTCCTACAGGTCGCACAAGATCTGCCAGCAACCCTCTGATGGTTAAACTGCCGAAATCTCGGCTCTCTGCTCACCTTCACTCTTTCATTCCTCTTTTCTCCCGCCTGTGGAACAAACTCCCACACTCCCTTCAATCCCTCTCCTCCCTCCAGGTCTTTAAAACAGCTGTTCACCACCATCTCTTATCTTCCCCCATCCATAACCTTGATCTTTTCTACCCCCACTAATTCACCCCAGATCCACCTTGTTTGAAATTCCAACTTCTTTCCTGGAAATCCTGGCAGTGTCCATATGTTTATACCTAAACCCCCCCTTCACATGCCTCCCCCCAAAGCCCTCTCCCTCCCACAGATCTCTCGATGTCTCCATGTGTCTCGGTCCCTGCTCTCAAATGTTGTGTTTGTGTCCTTCCCCCTCTCTCCCCATCTTGTCTACCGCTCCCGATGTTATTTGTTTTATGTGTCTGTTTGTCTTTTTGTGTGATTAATGTTCGCTCTTTCACGAGCCTCGATCTTGTATACAAAAAAAAAAAAAAAAAAAAAAAAATGTCAAATTGATGTCAGACATCCTTTTCTATTGACAGCTGCGCTCCTTTTCAATGGCATCGTCTATTGATATGCATGTTCTTCTTTCATATAATTTTACACATGCACAATGAGTATTTCAACTCTTGCAGACATTGGAAAGGAAGTTGACTCACAGGCCAACTCTCTGGCTCAATCACAGGCCGACGCACAGGCGATGTAATTGTGAGTAGCATTTTTGCACAAGTGAAAATTGAAAATACACGTTTTTGGTATGTGGCTATGTTATTTAGTGTTTGTTTTGTCTCTAACAATATAAAATACAAAGTCAGGACGTGACACTTTATACACAGTGTAAGTTGGATTCTACAAAGTGTCGCCTTTTTCTTGATTTTGTTCACACAAATCCAACCCACACCATATAGTCCCATAAAAAATGGCCAGAGTGGTGCTATGCCGATTCCTATTACGAATCCATTCATTTTTCAAAAGTATATCGTAGCGTTGTCATTTAAGTAGATTGCAAAAAATACATTGTTCATATACGCACTCTTCATTCTCATCTTTCTTCCTAACTCTTACTCGGACAAGCAAATCCCCTATGCCATCCATAATGGTACACTCTATCCATACACCACATCCTCCCTTCCGTGGATGTTCCACGGGTTTCGGCTAGTCTATATAATAATAGCGTAAGGACTCGACTTTGTTATCCCTTTTACACCGCACCCAGTGACCCGATGCCCACGGCACTAATGGATTTACGATCTACGAACCGCGCTCTTTGTTTATCACGTACAGCCATACTCGAAAAATCTGAATTAGCCGACGTTGGGGCCCAAAAGCATCCGATTAACTGCCGATACGATGCCATCTTATGACGCCATCGTATTGGCGTCTGCTGGGCGAAGGCGAAGCAAGCCGTCCGCTGATTGGACAGGTGAAGGCGACAGCAAGCCGTCCACCGAGTGAACAATCCAGAGCATGCATTTGTGCCGGTGTTGGCGATCGTTGTTCATAAACGCACTCTTCATTCTCATCTTTCTTCCTAACTCTTACTCGGACAAGCAAATCCCCTATGCCATCCATAATGGTACACTCTATCCATACACATCCTCCCTTCTGTGGATGTTCCACGGGTTATATATATATATATATATATATATATATATACATATATATATATACATATACATTTTTATATATATATATATATATTGTTACGGACACGACTTTGATGTTGCTTGACCGAGCGGAATGGCCGCCGTGTTCGCACAAGTTACCCGATTACACTCGAACGTTGGCCGAATCGCGCTATGCTAAATCAATGAAGGAAAGGACACAACGGCTGGGTTAAATGACACGACACCAGGGGTACAGTTCTCAAGACCTCCGGAGGAGGATATAATATGGGTTATGCAGAACGTTTAGATTACACGGCACAGAGGTACAGCACAGCAAGATGGGCACTTAGACACAGTCTTATCTTATTCCCGACAGACCACAGACAAACGGGACAAGACTGACTCACACGGGGATTGATGGCAGGGGAGGGCAGGCAGTCGATAGCTCAAGGTGCACCTTGGCTCAGGGGCAGAATCGACCCGGTCCGGTCCAGAGATGCGGGTAGGTATCGTCGCGCTGGAGGTGGCGTCCGTTTCTCTTCAAGCTCAGGCGCATCTGACGTCACCTCCGTCTTCCTGCGCATGTCCAGCGGGGAGTGACACGCCCTCGGCTCGTTAGCTCCGCCCCAGATGGAATCGGTCCGCCGCTTCTTATTGGGTGCGGGGGGTTACCGGGCTCCGCCCTTGACGAGGAGCTGACAGTGAGCCCCTGCATGGTAACCCCGTCGGAGCACATGGTCAATGGCGGCTAACCAAGCCGGAGTGAGGACGCACACTCCCCGCGCCGCCGCCGCGCCGCCCCCGCTGTTGTTGTTGTTGGTGTTGTTGTTCCATGAGGAAGAAATGCGGGGAGGTATTGGGAGGTCCTAAACTTACTAATGGTGCCATACAATCACATTCTGGTGCAACGAAGAGTCAGAATTAATGGAAACGAGTCCTTAACTGACATAGACTAAGAATAACTAGCAAGATGTCCTATAGTTGTCTACGTGAGATGCGGTGGACCTGGGCACGACATTTAATGGGGGAAAAAGGGGAAGGTCGGGGCTACAGAGTGTTGTTTACAGACAATGGGACTAGGGAATGGGGGATTGGGGATAGTTGGGGAGTATTGGGGAAATAGGGGAATATTTACAAGCGGATATGGATGGAGGCCAAATCCCATATCCGCAACAATATATATATATATGTATATATATATATATATATATATATATATATATATATATATACATACATATATATATATATATATATATATATATATATATATATATACATACATATATATATATATATATACATACATACATACATACATATATATATACATACATACATTCATACATATACATACATACATACATACATACATATATATATATATATATATATATATATATATATATATATATATATATACACTAGCTCAGCTCGGCTCGCTGCGCTCGCCTCACCAAGCGTCGATACTGAGGAACGGGCTTATTTTAACTGAGGCTGATGACTGCACCTGAGTTGCTGTGTTGTCATGATTTTCACCAATCATAATACAAACAATTACTTTGCACAAATGTATTTGTTGTGTTTGTGATATTACATTTTTATCGGCAATTTAGGTTGAAGATTTCGGTTGAATGTTTTTTTTTTCAAGAAAGAACCCCTCCGCACATACATAGGGGAGGGGTAGGTGCATACTGGAAGTTTGGGACGATTACACCTCACCACCACGTAATTCAAAACACCTCACCACCAAGTAATTCAAAACACCTCACCACCACGTAATTTAAAACACCTCACCACCAAGTAATTTAAAACACCTCACAGCCATAAACCACATAATAAAAACACCTCACCACCACAAAATTAAAAACACCTCACCACCACGAAATTGAAAACACCTCACAGCCATAAAACACGTAATAAAAACACCTCACAGCCATAAAACACGTAATAAAAGCACCTCACCACCACGAAAATAAAACACCTCACAGCCTTAAAACATGTAATAAAAACACCTCACAGCCTTAAAACACGGAATAAAAACACCTCACCACCACAAAATTAAAACACCTCACAGCCTTAAAACACGTAATAAAACCACCTCACAGCCATAAAACACGTAATAAAACCACCTCACAGCCATAAAACACGTAATAAAAACACCTCACCACCACAAAATTAAAACACCTCACAGCCTTAAAACACGTAATAAAAACACCTCACAGCCTTAAAACACGTAATAAAAACACCTCACAGCCTTAAAACACGTAATAAAAACACCTCACAGCCATAAAACACGTAATAAAAGCACCTCACCACCACGAAAATAAAAACACCTCACAGCCATAAAACACGTAATAAAACCACCTCACAGCCACGAAATTAAAAACACCTCACCACCACGTCATTTAAAAACACCTCACCACCAACTAATTCAAAACACCTCACCACCACAAAATTAAAACACCTCACAGCCTTAAAACATGTAATAAAAACACCTCACAGCCTTAAAACACGTAATAAAAGCACCTCACAGCCACGAAATTAAAAACACCTCACCACCACGTCATTTAAAAACACCTCACCACCAACTAATTCAAAACACCTCACCACCACATAATTAAAAACACCTCACCACCAATTAATTCAAAACACCTCACCACCATGTGATTTAAAAACACCTCACCACCATGTGATTTAAAAATACCTCACCACCACGTCATTTAAAAATACCTCACCACCACGTGATTCACAACCACCACAACATTATTAAAAACACTTCACAACCACGGAAACAAAAGTTTGAGGGAGTCGTTAAGTGTCAACACAGACACTGCCCAGATGTGTAGATATGTAGATAAATGACTGTACCCGAGTTGCCGTTTTGTCATGGTTTAAACCAATCATAATTCAAACAATTATTTTGCACAAATGTATTTGTAATATACGTGATATCACATTTTATAAACAATTGAAGTTGAAAAAAAACAATTTCCCAAAAAAATTCCAAAATAAAAAATAGGAAACTTTTTCAAAAAAGATACCCTTAGGACATACCGACGGGAGAGATATGTGCATTCCAGAAGTTTGGTACCATTTCACAAAAGTTTGAGAAAGTAGTTCCGTGACAACACAACACAACACAGGACAACACAGGACAGACGCTGCACAAATATATATATACTAGCTTGGCTCGGCTCGCTGCGCTCGCCTCACCAAACGTCGATACTGAGGCACGGGCTTATTTTAGCTGAGGCTAATGACTGTACCTGAGTTGCTGTGTTGTCATGATTTTCACCAATCATAATACAAACAATTACTTTGCACAAATGTATTTGTTGTGTTTGTGATATTACATTTTTATAGGCAATTTAGGTTGAAGATTTAGGTTGAATGTTTTTTTTTCAAGAAAGAACCCCTCTGCACATACATAGGGGAGGGGTAGGTGCAGACTGGAAGTTTGGGACGATTACACCTCACCACCACGTAATTCAAAACACCTCACCACCAAGTAATTCAAAACACCGCACCACCACATAATTCAAAACACCGCACCACCACGTAATTCAAAACACCGCACCACCACGTAATTCAAAACACCTCACCACCAAGTAATTCAAAACACCGCACCACCACGTAATTCAAAACACCGCACCACCACGTAATTCAAAACACCGCACCACCACGTAATTCAAAACACCACACCACCATAAAATACGTAATAAAAACACCTCACCACCACGAAATTAAAAACACCTCACTACCACGAAATTGAAAATACCTCACAGCCATAAAACACGTAATAAAAACACCTCACACCCATAAAACACGTAATAAAAACACCTCACCACCACGAAAACAAAAACACCTCACAGCCATAAAACATGTAATAAAAACACCTCACAGCCATAAAACACGTAATAAAAACACCTCACAACCACGAAAATAAAAACACCTCACAGCCATAAAACACGTAATAAAAACACCTCACCACCACAAAATTAAAAACACCTCACAGCCATAAAACACGTAATAAAACCACCTCACAGCCGTAAAACACGTAATAAAAACACCTCACCACCACGAAATTAAAAACGCCTCACAGCCATAAAACACATAATAAAAACACCTCACAGCCATAAAATCAGTAATAAAAACACCTCACAGCCACGAAATTAAAAACACCTTACCACCAAGTAATTCAAAACACCTCACCACCACATAATTCAAAACACCTCATCACCAACTAATTCAAAACACCTCACCACCACATAATTAAAAACCTCACCACCACGTAATTATAAATACCTCACCACCACGTAATTCAAAACACCTCACCACCATGTGATTTAAAAACACCTCACCACCATGTGATATTAAAACACCTCACCACCATGTCATTTAAAAACACCTCACCACCACATAATTCAAAATACCTCACCACCACGTGATTAAAAACCACCAAAACATTATTAAAAACACTTCACAACCACAGAAACAAAAGTTTGTGGGAGTCGTTAAGTGACAACACAGACACTGCCCAGATGTGTCGATATATAGATAAATGACTGGACCCGAGTTGCCGTTTTGTCATGGTTTAAACCAATCATAATCCAAACAATTAGTTTGCACAAATGTATTTGTAATATACGTGATATCACATTTTATAAACAATTGAAGTTGAAAACTTAAGTTGAAAAAAACATTTTTTCCCAAACAAATTCCAAAAAAAAATAAAAATAAAAAAGGATTAAAAAAAAAATACCCTTAGGACATACCGACGGGAGAGATATGTGCATACCAGAAGTTTGGTACGATTTCACAAAAGTTTGAGAAAGTACTTCAGTGACAACACAACACAAGACAACACAGGACAGGACAGACGCTGCACAAATATATATATATATATATATATATATATATATATATATATATATATATATATATATATATACATACATATATATTTCTGTCAGTTGATTGTTTGTTTGCCATTTGTTTTTCAGTGTACAAGAAGGTATAAATAAATGAATGACATGTTTATCTAACCATTTATTCATGGAAAATTATTACGGAAGTGTACCAAGCTGTTTTACTTGCAATTTTCAAAGTGCCCTCCCTCGTGATCGATGCACAATTGCAGCCGAGCAGGCACAGAGTGGCCCACACGCTTGCAGATTTCGATATCAATTTCCTCAAACTTTGCAGTGATTTGAGCCTTCAATTCCTGAATGGTATGAGGCTTTTCACGATAAACAAGGTCTTTCTTGAGCCCCCAAAGAAAGAAATCTGGAGGGGTAAGGTCTGGGAGGCGTGCCGGCCACTCGATTGGACCGCGGCGGCCGATCCACTTTCCAGGATCCACTTACACTTCCGTAATAATTTTCCCCCGAATAAATGGTTAGATAAACATGTCATTCATTTATTTCTACCTTCTTGTACACTGTAATACAAATGGCAAACAAACAATCAACTGACAGAAATATATATATATATATATATATATATATATATATATATATATATATATATATATATATATATATATATATATATATATATATATACAGTGGAACCTTGACTTACGAGTTTAATTCGTTCTGTGACCGAGCTCGTAACTCAAATTGCTCGTATCTCAAATCAAATTTCCCCATTGAAATGCATTGAAATGCTATTAATCCGTTCCAGCCCGCCAAAAACCACACCAATTTTTTTTTAAATATACAGTATATATAAAAATATCTCGCGCTTTATATTTCACCTGTATGCAGCATACAAGTTGGCAGGATGGCCTGGACTGGAGGTACGCACACTTGACTCTAAAGTCTAAACTGTCCAGCCTGGGTTTGAATCCCGACCCAGCTATAACCTGTCATGGGTGAATCACGGGCAGGGTGATTCATCAATGTGTGTACCGCTAAACTGGGCGCCCCGTTTGCGTCCCATTAGTTGTTGGATGTTAAGGATCTCACCGTGTTTTCCACAAAGAGAAGGCGAGCTATCGCCGGCATTCTGAACAAGTTGTGGCCTGGCATGCTCTTCTCCTCTGCCGTTATATACGTCCTCCTCGACACCTCGCTCATGTTTTTCGACGATTGCGTGTTTTATATCCAAGCACATCATCCTCTTCTTCTTCTCAGCACTGCACTTGCCACTCACTTTCTTAGGCCCCATGGTTAAAACTAAGAAATTTTCCGAAATAACCAAAATGCGAAAAAAAAAATGCAGCGCTGTACGACAAAGATACGTACTGTACGTGCACGGCAAGATAACCACGTGACCAGAACCCACCTGGCGGCGTGAACTCGAAATAACCAAAATGCGAAAAAAAAAATGCGACGCTATACGACAGAGATACGTACTGTACGTGCACGGCAAGATAACCACGTGACCAGAACCCACCTGGCGGCGTGAACTCGAAATAACCAAAATGCGAAAAAAAAAATGCAGCGCTATACGACAGAGATACATACTGTACGTGCACGGCAAGATAACCATGTGACCGGAACCCACCTGGCGGCGTAAACTCAAAATAACCGAAATGCGAAAACTAAAATGCAGCGCTATACGACAGAGATACTGTACTTGAACGGCAAGATAACCACGTGACCGGGTGGCGAAAGCTCGTAACTCGGATCTCGGCTCGCATCTCAAAGCAATAAACCGCCGGAGCGACGGCTCGTATCTCGAAAAACTCGTAAGTTGGGGCACTCGTAAGTCAAGGTTCCACTGTATATATATATATTGTTACGGACGCGGATAAGATGTTACTGGATTTGCCGAGCGGATGGCCGCCGCGCCCGAACAGTTACCCCAACTAACCCGATTCCTGAACGTTGGCCAAAATCGCACCACAGATATTCAATAGGGAAAATACAAAGGCGACACGGATGTGAAGAAGAAGAAAGAGACAAAAAGAAGAAGGAGACGATTATTATTTATTACTATTTACAGGATTGAAAGAAACCAAGGAAGAAGGAAAGATAAGAAAATAAAGCAGAAAGAGGGACGGACCAGAAAGACACAGTGAAAATACTAGCTTATCTATTACAGTCTTACTTAACCCAGGACAGAACAAATGAAGACGGACTCACACGAATGGGGAATGGAGGCAGGAACGATTGGCTGGACCGGGAGGAAGGTTCAGCTCGGACCACAAGCTGGAAGGCTTGGCAGGGCGCACAGCAAGCCGGGCCTCGTCAGGCTGGGAGCGAGCAGGGCGACGTCGTGCACTTCTCTCAGAGGCTTCCCCGCGCTTCTCTCGCGCACTTGTGTTAAAGGCTTCCCCCGCGCTTCTGTCGCACTTGTCTCAGTGGCTTCCTTCTCGTTTCTCTTCCCTCCTCGCGCACTTCTCTCTCAAGCTCGTCTCTTTGCAGAACTCAGAACTCATCTCAGGTGGGGGCGTCTCCCATGGGTTATATATAGCCCCACCCTTGAACCTTTTCGAACCTCCCCAATCGCTCTTCCTCCGCCCTCTCAAACCAAACCCCTCGTGCTTGGTTGGTTGTTCGGGGCTGGCTCACTCCTCCCCTCTATGACGAGGTGGAGACACGCCCTTCTTCTCCGAGCCGGAGCACATGGCAATGGCGGCGAATGCAGTTGGCAATCGAGGCTTTGGGAATGGGGCTTTGGGAATGAAAATAAAAGGGGATCTATTTATTTGAATTCGGTGCAATGGAGTGTCAATTAATGGAAGACAAGGCCTTACCCTACTACACAGAATAAGGATATAACTGTCAACAAGGGGTAAATCTATGATTGGCTAACGTGAGTGCTTATGAAATAACTACGGAACGACCTTTGACCTTTATACACAGACTGGAGGCAGGAGGGTCCAGAATAAAGCAATAAAAACAAAAAAAACACAATCCTCATATCCACAACAAAAAAAAAAAATATATATATATATATATATTATATATATATATTATATAATATATATATATATATTTATATATAACCAGAAATCGGGTGCTACTTCTGACTCACCCTGTATATACACTGCTTGCGTTTTTTCCCGCGGGAGCGATTAATATGTTTTGTGAAGATCGTTTCCATAAAACCACCAGATATTTAATTCAATTTTCCAGAATTTCCCAATATCTGCATTCAATTTTATTCTCTTCCTCTTATGGAAATTTTATATCTGCATTCAATTTTATTCTCTTCCTCTTATGGAAATTTTATGTCTGCATTCAGTTTTATTCTATTTTATTCGCTTCCTTTTATGGAAGTTTTGTGAAGATTTGTGAGGAAAATTAATTTGTTCCAACACACTGTAACCAAGGCTTTTAACCAAGCCTCCACCAAACTATTTCCAATTGCAATTATCAATTTAAACAATTAAATTCAAAATGTTCGTTAAAAATTCGAACAATAAAATTCAAAGTCAACAAATTCATTTTATAAACAGATCTTGGAATATTTTAACGACCACTCTTCCAAATATATTTATCTCAACCTTGCAAATATTTGTACAATCATATAATTTTGCTCCCTTATCCCTTAACTCTTAGACATTTTATTTACAATCGTACTTGTTTTTTATTCACAGATTTTACAATTTCTTATGCTTTGCCAAAATTATATACATATACAGTCTCGTGAAAAAGTAAGTACACACCATGTAAAGTTTTGACTTTTTCAACATATTTCAACATACAGCTATTTGATCTTCATTTCAACAATATTGATAGATAAAGGTGATATAATATAACAAATATCATGAAACATTTACATTTTGTAGTCCATTGTATAATTTAAATAAACATAAATGCAAATTTCGCATGTGGAAAAAGTAAGTACACCCCTACATTTATCACTACTTCAAATACCGAAAATTAGAATCAGGTGCACCAGCTCAGGTGCAAATGATTAGAACATCGTTAGAGAGGATCTTGGAGGAACCTGTCTTATTTAAACCTCAGACATTTAGTTTGGTTTGCTCTTTGTTGTTGAAGTGTGCGGCGTCACCATGCCAAGATCAAAAGAGCTCTCTGAGGCCATCAGAAAGAAGGTTATAGATGCCTACGAGTCTGGGAAGGGATTTAAAAAGATCTCCAAACAATTTGAAGTCAATCATTCGACTGTGCGGAAGATAATCTACAAGTGGAGAAGATTCCAAACAACTGCCAACTTGTTCAGGCCAGGCCGCCCCAGCAAGTTCAGCCCGAGAGCAGACCCCAAGATGCTGAAAGAAGTCTCGAAGAACCCCAGAATGTCATCACGGGACCTACAGGTAGGTCTTGCCACTGTTGATGCCAAAGTACACGAGAGTACCATTAGAAAGAGGCTGCACACATTTGATCTACATGGGAGGTGTATCTGGAGGAAACCGTTGCTGTCCAGAAAGAACATCAGGGCAAGACTAAAGTTTGCCAATGAACACCGAGGCAAAGACCAGCACTTCTGGAACAATGTGCTCTGGACAGATGAGTCAAAGGGAGAGCTATTTGGCCACAGCACCAGAAGACATGTTTAGCGAAAACCAAAGACAACATTTGACCACAGAAAACCAAAGACAACATTTGACCACAAGAACCTGATACCAACTGTAAAGGATGGTGGTGGAAGTATTATGGTTTGGGGCAGCTTTGCTGCATCAGCGCCTGGGCAGCTCACCATCATAAAATCCACTATGAATTCTTCATTGTACCAGAGGGTGCTTGAGGATAATGTGAGGCCATCTGTCGGAAAGTTGAAGCTCAACCGAAGGTTAACCTTGCAACATGACAATGACCCTAAACAAACAAGTAAATCCACCAAGGAATGGCTGAAAAGAAAGAAATGGAGGGTTCTGGAATGGCCTAGTCAAAGCCCGGATCTAAATCCCATCGAGATGTTGTGGGGGGATTTGAAACGAGCTGTGCATGCAAGAAACCCCTCAAACATCGCACAGCTGAAAGAATTCTGCATGGAGGAGTGGGCATTTCTCCCAGTCGATGTCAGAGACTGGTAGACAGTTATAAGAAATGCCTACTTGAGGTTGTTTCTGCCAAAGGGGGCAATACCACCTATTAGAGCCAAGGGTGTACTTACTTTTTCCACATGCGAAATTTGCATTTATGTTTATTTAAATTATACAATGGACTACAAAATGTACATGTTTCATGATATTTGTTATATTATATCACCTTTATCTAATCAATATTGTTGAAATGAAGATCAAATAGCTGTATGCTGAAATATGTTGAAAAAGTCAAAACTTTACTTACTTTTTCACGTGACTGTATATATATACATATCTCATATTCATCCAATGGGTTTTTACACCTGACAACTGTCCCACTGTAGCATTTTAATAGACCTTTGAAAATATTTCCCAAATAGAGGGATCAATAAATTCCCTTCTTTGTTTACCAAAATACTCATCTGTAAATTACGTATGCAATTACAGTTTGTTTTTTTTCCAATTTGTTTGGGCTTTATGGCCGTAGAAGTTGCTGTTTACATGCAGTACCTTTTATCTACCAAGCAATTATACTTTCACATGAGACCTCCACCAGATATAAAACCTGGGATTTCTAATCATATTGATGCATAACATCAGGACAACTAGGCTGCACATAAAATTACGCTTCCTTTACTACCATAAATGCATTCTATTATTAGTCCCCTACCGGTGTACACCGGAGGGGACTATAGGTTTGCACTCCGTCCCTCCGTCTGTCAGTCCGTCAGTCCGTCAGTCCGTCACGCAAAGACCAGCTTTCCGGACTTTTTTCTAAACTCTTAATGCTAATGATTTCAAACTTGGTACATGGTTTCCTCATGATAAGTTACAGATCAAGTTCAAACTTCACGACGTTTCGATTATTTTTGACAAAGTTATGGCATTTTGAACTTTGGTAATTTCCCCAACAGTTTTCCGGACTATAATTTGGAGTGCGGTAAGTCAAAGCTGTTAATATTCCTTGTTTTAACTCCAATTTACATTCTTTTTCCCCTTTTAGTGAGAAGTAGGGGGTCTGTGCAACCATTCATGATCTTTATTTGGTGCAAATTGGATAATTTTTAGCCGAGTTACCTCAGACCGTGAGTTGGTAATTATATAATTCACACAGTTTTACAGACGACAGACTGCCGGTAGCAGACATGTATTGCAGCGCAATACTCAGAATGCTTGTTGTTATTATTTTTTTCGTAGCACAAACAAAAGATGTCATCCCTACTCTAGTTAATTATAGATCCATTGTTTTGGAGCTGTCTTCCAACTTCCATAAGGAAGAATCATAACTCTAATATTGGTTTCAAAATATATCATTAAATGTAACCAGCATCATAAGATTATTCACTCATCACGTCATTCTACTTCCAAAAGTCAAGATACATTTAGGTCTACCATTACCATTTCTTGTGTTATCAATTCAACAAAATTTTAGCCAGAACAAATTCCCTGGTACTTATCAAAATATTACCATTGAATGAATGATCGTTTTTTAAAGGCCATTTTCCCCGCTAGAGTGGGGGTTAGCTTTGCGGGCCCCATGACAATCATGGTTCCCTGTTTGAGGCAATGTTTTTATGGCCGGATGCCCTTCCTGATGCCAACCCTTGGTCACCTCTCACGATGCGCAGGGATACGGTGTACCTATTCTAAATCGGGGTACACACCAGGATCATTCATCCCAGCAAGCTGGTACTCAATTTGCCGACCTCGGAAAGATGACAGGCTGAGTCAACCCCCCTGGCGTTAATTTAGCGATCGACTGGGATTCGAACCCAGGATCCTAGGATCCCAAGCCAGCACCCTAACCGCTAAGCCAACACCATTCTCAGGGAGTATTTAAAAATCCTCTTACATAAATCATCAGGCTCATCTTGGTGAGCTCTTACCCATCATTGCATATGTCTTTGTCAATATACATATCGTCTACCTACCCCCAATTCACATCCATACCTACAGCATAATTGCATTCTACCAAAATCCAACTTTATATGTATCAGAAAGCCATGAGCAGAAAGTACTCTGCTAAGTCCGTGTAAGATTCCTGACAAATTTGGCTAATTTTACTCCCAAAGGCATATCATTACTTTTTATTTGGTGAACCTTCTACCCATAAATAGTACTGTATCCTCATATGGTCATTATCAAAATGGAATCCCAAGGTTACTCACAATTTCCCTCATACTGTTAATTAATGGCTGCTTATAACTCAGCACATCAAAAGAAGGAGCAATCTTTGCATTTCAATCTGCCTTTTCAAATGAGATAACTGTTATAATCAAATTATGTCTCTTATTTCATGGATATTTTATCCCGACCATATCATGTTATTTATTGTGAGACAGATATACCGCCGTTCTCAGCGATCTTAAAAAAAAAAAAATACACAAACCCATGCATTATGTACACTTGTTTGCGTCTGTACCATTATTTTTTCCCATAACAGGGTGGGTGTCATTTTCATAAAATCTGTCCATCAATTTTCGTCCATTAATTTTTTAGAAACACACACAATGTTAACATTTAGACCAACGTTTTGTCCCACAATAGACTATCCAGTTGTTTTTCCCATATGGTCTTTCATTATTAAAATGTGCAGCTCCCTTTTACTTCCGTGGTCAATTCCCCCCATATTATTTAACCCAAAATTGATAAACACACACCCTCATACACCAGATGAACAATGCCAATTGTCCAAAAACCCACGTGATCATCCTGTGACTTCCCTGTGATAATCATGTTATCATTAAATTAATTTGTTGTCAACAACACAAGTTTCATTATCATAGTGTTTACACATGCGCCAGTGATTTTAAAAAGTGCTTCACACATGTTTATTACAACACCTCCATGTTCAGGCCTCGAGAGAGTGTTTTTATAATCATTTTGGGTTTTTGGGGTTTTTCATATTGGGTCATATTGGGTTTTTACTGCTTGGGTTTTTCCCGGGAATGATAGAGTAATATGTTTTGTGATTGTCATGCAGGAAATATTTCAAAACATATTTCATTAAAATTTCCCAGGCAACGCCGGATCCCGGTACTTCAGTTAGTATTGCATATTTAAAAAGTAAAAGTAAAATTTTTGACACCTCTTAATCAACCAACTTCTTCCATACATTGTCCTTTATTTCATTTCCCTTTCCTTTTCATCTCTCAACGTCCTCTCATATTTGTCTTTTTTGTTAATTTTTTCCTGACGTCATGAGTGATGGCGGACCAAAGTCACTGACTGCCAAGTTTGTCTTCTGACTTGTCAGCCCTGAAACTTTGGGCTTGCTGCTGTCATTGTACCGCTGAGGCACGAACACCACCTAGAATGCTTTTTTGGATACAACATTGACTTTATGTAAACAATGTTACTGTGTGATGCATAACCACAGTTGAATGTAAAGTTTGAAGATGCTCCGTCTTGTAACTACCTCAAAGAAGTTTTCTACCCACAATTCTCAATCACACTTAAACTGTGATGAAGAAGTATTATACTTGCATCATACGAGCTCATTTGCACTCTTTTGCATAATTATAATTGAAAAACGAAGGTCTTCATTTCGTGTCTCACTTGAATTTAACAATTTGGAGGTTAACAAAAAAAACCTACCGTATTGGAAAAAAAATAATCTCATGCAATAATCATTCAATTATTTCCATTGGTAACGACCAAACGTACATCGAAAAGGATGATGTTTGCAATCATTTTGAAAAGCTATTTTTCACTGGATATATGTAATAACATTCATGAAATTGATTGTCCCCATCACGCTTTTAGATTCCATGGTTCATTTGGTTCATTTTCTGGTACTTTTTACTTGTTCTCCTACAATTGAGGGCCTTGAATCCTTGTGCTTTTAGCTTCCAAGCTGCTGATGAAACGAGCTCATTTTATTGCATGGCAGGTGGCGAACTGAGAATAAAAGCAAGTCTTGAAAGCAAAATAAAAATACAAACATTGCACAGCATGCGATATGCAATCACCATTATTTTATGGTGTTTGGAAATGAGCCAAACAGTTACTTGTGGTTGCTGGTTCGCTAGTTTCTGTGCTTGAGCATATTGCATACTGTGCTTGAGTGGTTTTCTTAGACTATTCTATTAAGCGAGCATCCTGCAATCGTTGAAATCTCTTAAACTTTCAGGACTGGCTTTGGAAAGTGTCAAATTTATCCTGAATAGCACAGCCACACACTACGGGAGCTGCAGAAAGGGTCATTCCTCTTTGGGGTATATAGATTACAGTCAATCGAAGGTCGGATCTCAAAAACATTGGGTGTGTGTTCATTTAACAAAGTTTATTGTGGATAGATCGCCAAGTGGTTTAAGCATTCGAGCAAGCACTCCATTCAAAACCGTTAAGGAACGGCTGGCTTAGGAAGCACCAGCTAGCTGCTTGGTAAATGAGCACATCCCGGTCTTCCTCCCTTTGTTTCGTATTAAACAGCGGGAGCGAGTTTCAAAAGTTCGCCACGAAAAATGCCACGGTAGCGGAAGAAAGAGCCATGTCATGAACTCAACATTTGTGGGGTATAAAGAGAACCATAGATCTTTGCCCAGTTCTGTAAGTAAACCTTACTTCATGGATGTCGGGATTCCTCCAAATTTCTTCATTTAGTGTTATAAACAGCATTAGCGAATGTTTAAAAAGCAAATCACACGTGTTTGTGGTTTATAATATTTTTTCTTACGGAAGAAGCTGTTGCTCCCACAGAAACGCCATTATAACGATAAGCTATTTATAAACGTTATCACTGCAGGAAAAACGCCTTGGGGAAGTGGGACATTATTAGTATTAATACTGTTTTGTACTAACATTAATAATATGCGATTCTCTTTAATTTTGTTATTCAAAGCAAGGCGTCTTTGGAAAAACGCCACAATAAATCTTCTTTTTTGGACAAACGCCAAAATAAAGCTAACTTAATATGACTATACACCTCAACATGCAACCCATTGACGGCAATGGCTGGGAAAACCGGCTCGGGGGAGAAAACCCCCTTGGTGAGGGGGGTGGGTGGGGGGGGGGGGGAAAGGATTGCGCTCCAACCTTCATTATGTAACCCAAGTCATCCTCTCAAGTTTGGTTGAGATTGGATAAGTAAGGACGGAATGTACTGGCGTCAAAAATTCATCTAACAGACGGACAGACACAAATGGCGTATTTTTGTATGATGATGTCATCTTCGTGCGGGCTGTTACTCTTCAAAATCATTAGCATCATAAAATAAAATCCACGATGTAAAATAGCATTATATATATATATATATATATATATATATATACATATATATATATATATACTGTATATATATATATACTGAACAGCAATAGAAACGTCACTTCATAAAAATAATTCCTGAACATTTCCCATAGAAATATCAATGCATTTCGTTTAGATATCTCGTTATTTACATTAGTCTGTATCTAAATTTAATCCTAACAACCGACAGTGGTGCACACGTGGATAAAAACAGGTCACCAAAACGCAGGCAAAAAAACGACCATGGTACAAAGTCGTGCATGATTCCCATGGAAATCAAAATGCACGTGTGTCTCCTTGTGACTTTCCCTATAAAAGGCACCCCAAAATGTGTGTTCATCATTCGTGTTTCGACGCCAGCGCCATGCCCAGACTTACGAGGATTCAGAGAGACCAGGCTATTGGAAGATTGCATGCTGGACAGACTGCACGACTGGTTGCCAATGCTTTCAATATCAACGTGAGAACCATCTACAGGTTACAGGAATGATACCAGGCCACCAACAGCACCGATGACCGCCCACACAGTGGCAGACCGAGGGTAACAACACCACGACAGGATCGACAGATTGTGCGTCATCACATCCAAGATCGCTTTACGAGGGCGACAGAAACTGCAAGACAAACAGTTGGAACCCACCAGAGACACATTAGTGGTGATACAGTCCGTCGACGTTTGAAGAACAGGGATGTCCGTTGTCACAGGCCGTATCGTGGCCCCATTCTTACAGCTCGACACTGCCGTGACCGACTACAGTGGGCCACACAGCATCAAAATTGGCATTACCAGCAGTGGAGAACCGTTCTTTTCTCAGACGAAAGCCGATACTGTGTTTCCACGGCAGATGGCAGAGTGAGAGTTTGGCGTAGACGTGGGGAACGCTACTCAGATGACTGTGTGATGGAAAGAGACTCATGGGGTGGTCCAAACATCATGGTATGGGGTGCTATTGCTCTCAATCACAAAGTCGGTCCTGTGGTGTTCCAGAATATTGGTCCAAGAAGAGGGAATGGTCTCACAGCTGCTCGCTACATCGATCAAGTCCTCAGACCTCACGTTGTGCCACATTTTGGACGTCACGGAAATCATGTCTTCCAGCAGGACAATGCCCGTGCCCACACTGCCAGAGCAACAAGGAACTTCCTGCAACAGAATGGCATCCAAACCATGCACTGGCCCGCGCTCAGCCCGATTTAAACCCGATAGAGCACTTGTGGGACGAGGTTCATAGAAGACTGAATGACGTTCGACCAAGGCCGACAACTGCAGCTCAATTCAGTCAGACATTTCTCAGAGTGTGGGACCAAGTGACAAATGCCTTCATCAACCGATTAATCCACTCCATGTACAGACGATGTATGGCTGTCATCAACGCTCACAGGGGTCACACAAGATATTGATTTTGACCTCCCTTGTTCTCACCTGGTCTTGTTTTTCTTATTCAGAACATTTCACATTATTGTTTGAACTGTGGTGACCATACCTGTAATGTTTCATGTTGATCCTGAATCTCAATTCGTGAGAATCTCAATTTCATGTTGATCCTGAATCATGACTTGAAAATAAAGACTCCAAAATATTGATTCTGGCTGACGTTTCTTTTGCTGTTCAGTATATATATACAGTCATGTTAAAAAGTAAGTACACCCCATGTAAAGTTTTGACTTTTTCAACATATTTCAACATACAGCTATTTGATCTTCATTTCAACAATATTGACAGATAGAGGTGATATAATAGAACAAATATCATGAAACATTTACATTTTGTAGTCCATTGTATAATTTAAATAAACATAAATGCAAATTTCGCATGTGGAAAAAGTAAGTACACCCTTGGCTCTAATAGGTGGTATTGCCCCCTTTGGCAGAAACAACCTCAAGTAGGCGTTTCTTATAACTGTATACCAGTTTCTGACATCGACTGGGAGAAATTTTTGCCCACTCCTCCATGCAGAATTCTTTCAGCTGTGCGATGTTTGAGGGGTTTCTTGCATGCACAGCTCGTTTCAAATCCCCCCACAGCATATTGATGGGACTTAGATCCGGGCTTTGACTTGGCCATTCCAGAACCCTCCATTTCTTTCTTTTCAGCCATTCCTTGGTGGATTTACTGGTATATTTAGGGTCATTGTCATGTTGCAATGTCCACATTCGGTTGAGCTTCAACTACCCGACAGCTGGCCTCACATTATCCTCAAGCACCCTCTGGTACAATGAAGAATTCATAGTGGATTCTATGATGGTGAGCTGCCCAGGCCCTGATGCAGCAAAGCTGCCCCAAACCATAATATTTCCACCACCATGCTTTACAGTTGGTATCAGGTTCTTGTGGTCAAATGCTGTCTTTGGTTTTCGCCAAACATGTCTTCTGGTACTATGGACAAACAGCTCTACCTTTGACTCATCTGTCCAGAGCACATTGTTCCAGAAGTGCTGGTCTTTGCCTATGTGTTCATTGGCAAACTTTAGTATTGCCCTGATGTTCTTTCTGGACAGCAAAGGTTTCCTCCTGGCACACCTCCCATGTAGATCAAATTTGTGCAGCCTCTTTCTAATGGTAGACTCATGCACTTTGACATCAACAGTGGCAAGGGCTACCTGTACGTCCCATGATGACATTCTGGGGTTCTTCGAGACCTCTTTCAGCATCTTGCGGTCTGCTCCCAGGCTGAACTTGCAGGGGCGGCCTGGCCTGAACAAGTTGGCAGTTGTTTGGAATCTTCTCCACTTGTAGATGATCGTCCGAACAGTCGAATGATTGATTTCAAATTTTTTGGAGATCTTTTTAAATCCCTTCCCAGACTCATAGGCATCTATAACCTTCTTTCTGAAGGCCTCAGAGAGCTCTTTTGATCTTGGCATGGTGACGCCGCACACTTCAACAACAAAGAGCAAAGCAAACTAAATGTCTGAGGTTTAAATAAGACAGGTTCCTCCAAGATCCTCTCTAACGATGTTCTAATCATTTGCACCTGAGCTGGTGCACCTGATTCTAATTTTAGGTATTTGAAGTAGTGATAAATGTAGGGGTGTACTTACTTTTTCCACATGCGAAATTTGCATTTATGTTTATTTAAATTATACAATGGACTACAAAATGTAAATGTTTCATGATATTTGTTATATTATATCACCTTTATCTATCAATATTGTTGAAATGAAGATCAAATAGTTGTATGTTGAAATATGTTGAAAAAGTCAAAACTTTACATGGGGTGTACTTACTTTTTCACGTGACTGTATATATATATATATATATATATATATATATATATATATATATATATATATATAGATATACATATGTGGGAAAATTACATGCCCAGACCAGGAATCAAACCCAGGTCCTCTAGAAAACCATACCAGTGCTCTGCCATCTGAGCTATCTGGGTGACCCTGGTGGAGCATCCAATTTTCTCACACATATAATTGCCACTCTCTTTCCGTCAATGCTTCCGGGGCACTCGCTGCCAACCATAGGACTATCAACGGCATGAACATGAGAGGGTCTTCCTCCAAAAGGGGAACAAATCCACGTCTGCTATTACCAGAGGACTTGTGTTCGATTCCTGGTCTGGGCATGTAATTTTCCCACATATGTTAATTCATTAGTTATAATCCTGTTCATTTATTAAAATTATATATGTCTGCCATAAAGCCCAGATGCCACTCTGCCATAAAGCCCAGATCGGTGTAGTGTTGCAGTGATGGTTGTCCTTCTAGAAGTTTCTCCCATCTCCACACAGGATCTCTGGAGCTCAGCCAGAGTGACCATCGGGTTCTTGGTCACCCCTATTACCAAGGCCCTTCTCCCCCGATTGCTCAGTTTGGCCGGGCGGCCAGCTCTAGAAAGAGTCCTGGTTGTTCCAAACTTCTTCCATTTAAGAATTATGGAGGCCACTGTGCTCTTGGGAACCGTCAATGCAGCAGAGATTTTTTTGTGGGCTTCCCCAAATCTGTGCCTCGACACAATCCTGTCTCTGAGCTCTGCAGGCAGTTCCCTTCCACCTCATGGCTTGGTTTTTGCTCTGATATGCATTGTCAGCTGCGAGACCTTATATAGACAGGTGTGTGCCTTTCCAAATCATGTCCAATCAATTGAATTTACCACAGGTGGACTCCAATCAAGGTGTAGAAACATCTCAAAGATGATCAAGAGAAATGGGAGGCACCTGAGCTAAAGTTCAAGTGTCATAGCAAAGGGTATGAATACTTATGTCGATGTGATATTTCAGTTTTTTCTTTTTAATAAATTTGCAAAACTTTTTAAAATCCTGTTTTCTCTTTGTCATTATGGGGTATTGAGTGTAGATTGATGAGGGAAAAAATGAAATGAAACGATTTCAGCATAAGGCTGCAACATAACAAAATGTGACAAAAGTGAAGGGGTCTGAATACTTTCTGAATGCACTGTACATACACATATATACACACACACACACACACACACACACACACACACACACACACACACACACACACACACACACACACACACACACACACACACACACACACACACACACACACACACACACACACACATCTTTTTTTTCTTTTTTTTTCTCACAGTTCTATCCCTTATGATTTTCAATTCTTATGTGCAACGATGCTCCGATTCTTATGTCCAATTACACACACACACACACACACACACACACACACACACACACACACACACACACACACACACACACACACACTGAAAGTCGTGCGAAAACAAAAAATAAAATAAAAAAAGATTTCACCATTTTAGTTCCTGTCGCTATTTCTAAAAATTCCTGAAAATTGAAACGCATTTTTCTTTGGGCGGTGTATAATCACCCCGAACGAAACAGGCATTACCTCGTTTCCTTTGCTTGAGTTGTTCAAAATGTAATTCATGATCGAAGACGTGTTGTTGAGTCTTAAAATGCACATCCGATCATACAGACATACAGAGCATACAGAGGCCGATCGTAGGCCCATAGAGACCATGCCTCTCTTCATTTTAAAATTTGAATATATCGATAACTTTTCGCTCTACAAAGTAAAAATAGATTTAAACCAAAGGTTATTAATAAATATTGTATTCCATAGTTTACATTATTATGTACATTTTTGAAGTACTGTATTATTTAATTCCATGGTTGGAAAAGAGTTGACTCGCTTAAAACAAACTCTGTATATACACCCCAGGGATATGGAAAAATATAATTAGACTTTGGTTCGATCCAGAACTTCAGTATTCTGTCGCTGTATTTTTACTAAGTAAATAATATAAATAACGAAGTCCTGGGAACGTTCTCTCCTCTATCCTTCCCCTCTCTCCTTCTCTTCTGTCATTCTACTCTCTCATTCCCCTCTCTCCTTCCCTGTGCCGACATAACAGTCGACGCATTCAAAACGGCTGATGGAAAACATGTCGCCGATTTTCTCAACTTTAGCTGAAACTGAGACTTGAACCATCTTCCCCCATTCACACCTTCGCACCATCCACTCCACTCCACAGTTTCCATCCTACTCACTCCACGACCATCCATTCCAATACTCCACACCATTTATTCCATACTGTAGCGGCTGCCGCTGAGTTTTCACAATCGCCTTGCACCTATCAAGGACGCGGAGCGATCACCATGCCGGGCTCGTCCAGGACGCCCGGGCAGGCCCGCGCTCACCTTGCCAGGCCTCGGTCGGGACGCCCGGGCATGCCCGGGCATGCCCGGGCAGGCTCGCCCTCAACTTGCCAGGCCGCAGCCAGGACGCTGGGCCACGCCCCCTGGCGCCGGGCCTGGGCAAACCCCCTGGCGGAATAGATATATATTGCTGAGAGATAAACGGTTTTTCAGAGTGCCTGAGTGTTTGATTTCAATAAAGCAACTCAGATGAATTCCAGCTTTTTGTCGCGTCCATTCTTCTGATCGACGTGGGAGCCCCAGCTCCTTCATTGGTGACCTATCGACATGGACACGGCAGTCGCCCTTAAACTGCCTACCTTCTGGGAGGCTCACGCGGCGGTTTGGTTCGCACAGGCGGAGTCCCTGTTCGCCCTGCGAAGCATAACGGCCGACGACACCCGCTTCCACCATGTGGTAGCTGCGCTCGGGTCGGTTACTGCGGCCCGCGCCCTGAGCCTCCTCGAAAGCCCGCCAGCCGCTGACAAATACGGCGCGATTAAGAAGCTGCTCCTTGATGCTTTCGCCCTCCCATCGGCGGAACGCGCACGGCGCCTGCTCGATCTGCCTGAGCTCGGCGACACGCGCCCTTCCGAGCGCATGGACTACATGCTTTCACTGCTCGGCGAGCACTCTCCGGCATTCCTGTTCCGGGAGCTGTTCTTCCGTCAGCTGCCTAACCCGGTACGCCTCGCCCTGGCAAGCACGACGATCACAGATCCCCGGGCCCTTGCCAGAGAAGCCGACAAGATCTCCGCCGCAGGACAGCGCATCGTAGCGGCGACATGGGACCCACCGCCGTCCGACGCAACACCCAGGGCGCCCGAGCACCCGGCACGGTCGACGGCCGAACTGCCGACGCCATTGGCGGCCGCTCTACCGAGCCGACCACCTCCGGCACGACGACCGAGGCCTCCACCTGACCAAGCGTGGTGTTACTATCATGCCAGGTTCGGACAGAAGGCCCGGACATGCCGACCCCCGTGCACCTTCGGCAGGCCGGGAAACGGCCGGGCCGGCGTTCATTACCAGCCATGAGCGCCGGCCACACGGGCAACTTACTGTTCATCACGGATACAGCGTCCGGACGGCGCTTCCTGTGCGACACCGGCGCCCAACTGAGCGTCATACCCGCCTCTGACCAGGACAGGCAATCCGCGGTTTGCGGCCCCTCCTTAGTTGCAGCCAACGGATCGACTATCCGCACCTTCGGCCCGCGCAACGTCACCCTCTGCTTCGGCGGCCAACGCTTTGCTTGGACGTTTGTAACCGCCAACGTGCCCGTGGCTCTGCTAGGCGCCGACTTCCTCTGCGCACACGGACTGCTGGTGGACGTCCAACGGCGTCGTTTAATCAACGCTGAAACCTTCAGCTCCCTGGTATGCACATTGAGCAGCTCCGTGCCGACTGAGCTGGCATGCACCGTCCCGGCGGCGAACGAGTTTGCTCGCCTGCTCACGGAGTTCCCGGCCCTCACGCGGCCGACGTTTTCGGCCGTCGCAGTACGGCATGGGATCGAGCACCACATACCAACCACGGGCCCGCCGGTCTACGCCAGGGCCCGCCGCCTCGACCCAGCCAAGCTCGCCGTAGCGAAGGCCGAATTCGACGCGTTGGAGCACCTCGGCATCGTGCGGCGCTCCGATAGCGCGTGGGCCTCGCCACTGCACATCGTGCCAAAGCCGGGGGGTGGATGGCGCCCGTGTGGCGACTACCGCCGTCTGAATGACGCTACCACCCCCGACAGGTACCCGATCCCGCATATCCAAGACTTCTCCGACCGTCTGGCGGGACGGGTCATTTTTTCAAAAATTGACCTCATACGGGGATATCACCAGGTACCTGTCAGGGCGGCCGACGTCCCTAAAACGGCAGTCATCACGCCGTTCGGCTTATTCGAATTCTTGCGGATGCCGTTTGGTCTCAAGAACGCGGCTCAGGCGTTCCAGCGCTTGATGGACGGCGTGCTGCGTGACCTGCCGTTCCTTTTCGTTTACCTGGACGACATCCTCGTCGCCAGCACGTCCCGGGCCGAGCACCTCCTCCACCTCCGAACACTGTTCGAGCGCCTCAGCGAGCACGGCCTCATCGTCAACCCGGCCAAATGCCACTTCGGCACGACGGCCGTTGATTTTTTGGGCCATCACATCACCAAGAACGGGGCCGTGCCGCTGCCAACCAAGGTCGAGGCCATCACCACGTTCCCGCGTCCCCGCACCATAAAGGCCCTGCAGGAATTCCTGGGAATGGTGAATTTTTATCACCGCTTCGTGCCCCGCGCTGCTCAGCTCATGCGGCCCCTCTACGAAGCCCTCCGGGGCAAGCCGGCCAAGCACGACATCGCCTGGTCCGCAGCAATGGACGCGGCCTTCCAAGGCTCAAAGCGGGCCCTCGCCGACGCAACACTGCTCGCTCACCCGGTGCTCAACGCTCCCATCGCCCTCACCACGGATGCCTCCGACTACGCGGTGGGCGCCGTACATGAGCAATGGGTGAACGGGGTTTGGCAGCCACTCGCTTTTTTCAGCCGGCAGCTCCGGCCGAACGAGCTCAAATACAGCACGTTTGACCGGGAGCTCCTCGGTCTACACCTGGCCGTCCGCCATTTCCGCCACCTCCTGGAGGGCCGTCCTTTCACGGCGTTCGTCGACCACAAGCCGTTGGTTTACGCCATGGCCAAGGTCACGGAGCCATGGTCGGCCCGCCAACAGCGCCACCTCTCCGCCGTGTCGGAGTTTACCACGGACATCCGGCACGTCGCCGGCAAAAACAACGCCGTGGCCGACTGTCTTTCCCGGGCCAGCGCGAACGCGGTCCACCTGGGCGTGGATTTTGCGCTTATGGCGGCGGACCAAACCACCGACACCACGGTGCAAGCCCTCCGGGCGGCGGACACGGGCCTCCGCCTGGCCGACATCCCCTGCGCGGACACTGTCCTGCTCTGCGACGTCTCCCAAGGCCAGCCTCGCCCCATCGTGCCCGTCGCCTGGCAACGCCGCATCTTCGCCTCCCTCCACGGCCTTTCCCACCCGGGCCGGAAAGCTTCCCAGAAGCTGGTGTCGGCGCGTTTCGTCTGGCACGGCCTTCGTCGGGACGTCCGCGATTGGACCAGCGCCTGCACGGCCTGCCAACGGGCCAAGGTCCACCGACACACCCAGGCCCCGCTGGCACCTTTCACCGTGCCCGAACGACGTTTCGACCACGTCAACGTGGATCTGGTGGGCCCCCTCCCCCCGTCACGGGGGTTCACACACCTGCTCACCATGGTGGACAGGACCACCAGGTGGCCGGAGGCCGTGCCCCTCGTCTCCACCACCACCGCCGACGTGGCGCAGGCTTTCATCGCCACCTGGGTCGCCCGCTTCGGCGCACCGGCGGACATCTCGTCAGACCGCGGTCCACAGTTCACCTCCGAGCTGTGGGGCGCGGTCGCCCGCAACCTGGGGGTCAAGCTCCACCGTACTACGGCCTACCACCCCCAAGCAAACGGGTTGTGCGAGCGATTCCACCGCTCCATGAAGGCCGCGCTCATGGCCGGCCTTCAAGACGTCGGGTGGGCCGACCGGCTGCCGTGGGTCCTTTTGGGCCTTCGCACGGCCCCCAAGGAAGACCTCCAGGCATCCACCGCCGAGCTTGTCTATGGCCAGGTGCTACGCGTCCCGGGCGAATTTGTGCCCGACGCTACCAGTCCCTGGTCCGCAGCTCACCAGCGCTCGGACCTCCAGGAGGCCGCCCGACGGTTTGCCCCCGTGCCAACATCCCGCCACGGTGACCCCCAGTCCTACGTCCCCCCAGCACTCCGCACAGCGGAGTATGTTTTTGTGCGTCACGACGCACATCGGTGGCCACTCCAGCCGCCGTACGACGGGCCCTTCCGGGTGCTGCGACGGGACGACAAGTCGTTCGTCATCGACATCGGCGGCAGGTCGGACCGGATTGCTGTGGACCGCCTCAAGCCGGCACACGTGGACGTCGACCACCCACCACGGGTGGCCCTTCCGCCACGGCGAGGCCGCCCCCCGTCCACGGTGCCCCCCACTCGACCGCCCACCACCTCACCGGACCCCCTCCCACGACCTGCCAGGGGTCGCTTCGGCCGGGTCGTCAGGACCCCCCTCAAATTGACCCTGCCGGTGCAAGTCGATTCTGGGGGGACGTGTGTAGCGGCTGCCGCTGAGTTTTCACAATCGCCTTGCACCTATCAAGGACGCGGAGCGATCACCATGCCGGGCTCGTCCAGGACGCCCGGGCAGGCCCGCGCTCAACTTGCCAGGCCTCGGTCGGGACGCCCGGGCATGCCCGGGCATGCCCGGGCAGGCTCGCCCTCAACTTGCCAGGCCGCAGCCAGGACGCTGGGCCACGCCCCCTGGCGCCGGGCCTGGGCAAACCCCCTGGCGGAATAGATATATATTGCTGAGAGATAAACGGTTTTTCAGAGTGCCTGAGTGTTTGATTTCAATAAAGCAACTCAGATGAATTCCAGCTTTTTGTCGCGTCCATTCTTCTGATCGACGTGGGAGCCCCAGTTCCTTCAATACAACCATTCTCCATTCACCTGTAGTTGCACACCTGTGCAATCATACCTGGTTGCACCTGCACCCTCCTTCCTTCCTGGACCATTTGGTCAGCACAATACTCATCACCATCACTCACTCAAACACTGCTCCATCCACCTGTCCAGTTGCACACCTGTGCAATCACACCTGTTCAATCACACCTGTTCACAGACTGTCCCAGGCGAATTAGTCGAGATGAAGCCGTGAGGGAGACTCAATGAATGGGCTTTCTGTTACAGGCCTTCGAAATGCATTTTGTTCTATAAACGGTAACTTTCATCGAATTTTATTCCCGTTTTTTGCAACCGAGTCTAAAACCATGTAAGCGACTGTGAAAAATGAAATTATATATCGAGTTAGAGTTGAAATAAAACTGTGAGAGAGAGAGCAAGACACCACGGGCCGAACAAAAGAGGCCTCAAAACTATGCGAGTAAACAACATGGTGGATATTTGTTTTTGAAGCCTCTTCCAGAATGGTTGGAGCTACTCTCTCAACAGAGGAAGCCACACCCCCGGACAGCTGTCCGACAGACAGATAGACAGACAGAATCACCTACGGAGAATGTAAAATAGATCAGGCCCGTATTTACAAAGCAGGTTTTACTGGAAAGTATGTACAGGGAAATTCACAAGCACGCATACATTCTCCTTACCGCCCTTATTGACATCTGCACCATCGGATCCTGATCAGTCACTTAGCAACTTGACACAAACATGGCGCCAAACATGTATCCAGTGTGAAAGGAGAGATGGATGAGGGCAGAATGAGATGAGATAAGAGAAAGACGAAGTTTGGGGTCATGTGTGAAGACCCTGCTCTCCTTGCACTCACCTAGTTGAGCTTGTGCTCCCCAATGGTTCTGGTAGATGAACTTATGCCTGGACCGCTTGTGCTCCGCCCTCGATACCTCCTCCACACACCCAATGGGATGCCTTTTCCATGCACCCAGGGATGGACCATCCGAGGTGCAAACTTGATGCTGGTGTTTGGTGAGAAAATGCTGGAGGTGTGCTTGGCGAAGTGGGCAAATACCTATTTTGGGGGGATTTAACCTCTGTAGACCCCTTTAGACCTTGATGTTTTAAATTCCGTGAACAAACTTTTGTCCATCTTGGGTGATGAAGGTTGTGGTCAAGTTTCATCGAAATTGTGTGCGGAGTTTTGGAGAAGTTCGGAGTGTTTTCATACAATTTGGCTGCCTGACTGACTTGCCTGACTGATAGATAGACACCCCGCGATGCTAATACCTCCCCTGAACAATTTCTGTTCCAGGTGAGCTAAAAACTGGTGAACCATTTTAAATGAGTTTGTGACCACCTTGTGTCAAACCTTTTCAGGTTCGAGCAGGCCTTTCTCAACAGCCTCGTGGGTGATGTGATTAAAAATGGAGCTGTCTGGCTTGGTCAAACAGATCGTGATCATCCTGGAACATTCAGTTGGACTGATGGAACAGCCCTGATGTACTCCCATTGGAACAAAGGCCAGCCAGGTTTGGAGAACCACATTTATGCACATTGTAGTGTAGCTTTGACTCATCCAGAAGTTAAAATCCACATTGAACATTTGATGCATATAATGATCATAGTTATTAGCGCGTGCCCTGCACATCAGGAGACAGGACATTGTAATCACTTGTGTGTGTGTGTGTGTGTGTGTGTGTGTGTGTGTGTGTGTGTGTGTGTGTGTGTGTGTGTGTGTGTCTGTGTCTGTGTCTGTGTCTGTGTCTGTGTCTGTGTCTGTGTCTGTGTCTGTGTGTGTGTGTCTGGGCCTGGGCCTTCACTTTTTTTTGACCATTTGCGTTTTGTCATCAAATTTTCACCAAAGCTTTATTATGGTAATATGGAGAAGACATTACTGATTTTATCAAAAGGTCAAAAGGACAAAGGTCACCATCACATAAAATCGTCAGTTTTCATCCAATTGACCTGAAGTTTAAAGAATTTACATATTGGGTCACTGCATTGGTTCACCAATGAGAAGCTACAAGCAGAATGTTTTTTGTTTTTTTAGATCAAAAGGTTAAAGGTCAAGGTTGTGTAAAATTACCAATTTTCACCTGATTGACCTGAAATTTAAAGAATTTGCACATCGGGTCACTGAATTGGTTCACTAATCAAAAGATAGGATTCAATTGTTTTTTTTAGATCAAAAGGTCATAGGTCAAGGTTGCATAAAATTGTCAATTTTCGTCCAATTGGCCTGAAATTTTAAGAATTTGCATATTGGGTCGCAGAATTGGTTCACCAATCAAAAGCCAGAAGCTGATTATTTTTTAGATCAAAAGCTCAAAGGTCAAGGCTTCATAAGATCATAAATTTTCATTTTGTATTTTTGAAAATTCTGATTGGAATAATTGTCATCAATACCAAAGCGGTGATAACGATGTTTAAATTATTTTCTGATTTTGTGCAGGTGTGATGTCTGGTTGTGTTACCATGGCAGTTGGGCTTTCATTAGGCCTTTGGGATGTGAGGAATTGTGAGGCGACCCGTGGTCCGCTTGTATGCAAGGCTCGCATCATTGGTTATACAACAACAGAGCGGCCAGCAACAAGTCCCACAGAAGAGGGCACACAATGTGCTGAGAATTGGGTTACCGAGGCCAAGCTTTCTGTCTGCTTCCAGGTCATAATGATCACACCACCACAACTCATGAACATTCACTTGTGTTTTCTTAAACTATAAACATAATGTGCAATCAAATGTAGTAGTAATTTAAAGCAGCTGTATTGTTCAGGCTTATGGAGTTGCCTTTATGAAATGACTCGTAATATATTCTGGGTGAACAGAGTTGCTGCTAATCCTGAGCCCTGGCTGATGACTTCCACCAAACTTAGTGTGGGCATCAGGGGTTTGGGTGGGATTGAGATCGGCATCGACATTGTCGATTTACTGCAGTGTTCATTTGTGGTTTGTGAGTAGCCTGGCCATTAGGGTGCAGCCTATTATCAGCCCACCAAGGATACCAACGACTCACTTATTGGATATCGTCACCATAATCTGTTCGCTTGTTGGGTGTCGGTACTTCAGAAGGCGAGGTTTTAGGTTACTACATGTTGGCCTTGACATCCGTTTTTAGGCCACCAAAGGCGGCTATAAGGTGTATATTTGGATTTGGGGTCAGGCAGTGCTGCCACTGACTCGCAGGCAAAAGGTAACCACCACGAGGCCAATATCTCCGTAGCGTTTCAATGTCCTGAAACCACCGCGGGGAAAAGCTCACCCAGCCAGGCAGCGCCGGGTAGCCCTTGCTCGTGGCTTTATATTGAAAATAGAACTGCTTCAAGTAAATATGACAATGTCAATGTACATAAAGATCATCTTGTAGATATTGTTACGGCTGCAGGGTTCGGGTCTACTATGTGGTGGTTAGCCTCTGTTCCCTCCCGAACTTACCGGACCTGAGGCTGCCATGCAAAAATAACTTCGTAATTCGGCAGGTTGCGAACCAGCAACTACGAATGCCAATTGGTCTGTCACGCGATAGCCTTACCGGGTCCATCGTCTAACTCCGCTTACCTGTACCAGTGTACCACGTGACAGTTTCAATTTGGGAACGTACTCTCTGGCGGTGTACCACCTTTGGTCCTGGATGTAAATTTAGATGGCCGAGCAACCGTTGGTACCCGCCGGGCTGAAGCAAATTTTGTTACGGCCGATGAAAATGGCGCCGGACCAATGAAAGAAAGAACATTCATGGACAGTTGGAAAGGAAACGTTTAACTATTCGATTTATTTACAAACATGTGCAGTGTAACTTATCGATAGGAAAGAAAAAGGGACAAGAGGCAGAAACTTAGCTTAATCTATGCCTTAAGATGATTACCACAAATAAAACACGACAAAATGGGCGCCCTGCACACATTCACGGGGGCGAGGGGGGTGGGAGGGGAGGGGGTGAAGGGGAAAGTGAATGTTGGGATCCTGTCAGAAAAACGGTTGTGATGTTACTGGGACCTTGTTGTGTCCACTGCAACGACCTCATCTTATCGTCACCAATGAGCACCATGCCCGCAAGATGGCCTCCCCCAGCATGAGCATGAAGAGGCAAAGGCAATCCCCGGCACGAAATTGAGCAGGCAAAATGTGCCGGAAACTCAGCAGAGTGAGTGTGTCGGGAAACGTGCAGAGTGAGTGCATCATGGCCTTGTGCGATGAAAGTCCGATGACCATGTGCAGAGTGAAAGCGGCAGGCAGAGAACAGGCACGTGCAGAGAACAAGGTCCAAGGCAGCAGAGAGAGAATCAAGTCATGGCCTCATGCAAAAAGAGACTCCGTCGTGCACACATGCAGCGAGAGGGAGCAGAGATCGACTGGCCAAGAGAGAGAATCAAGTGTGCAAGGCCTTTTTTTATCAGGCCCTGGCGAGAGGTGGGGGCTGTTTTAGGGTGTTTTCCAGGCTTCCAATTGGTGGAGTGTCGCTTCCCCTGCCCACACAAGCCCTCTCGGAGGGACTTTTACCTGGTGCATAACCCAATGGTCTTTGGTGCATTTGAAAAGTTCCCTGTCCACAAAATGTTGTTGCTGGCATTCACCCTTGAGGCCTTTGGCCTGTCTACTGTCCTTCAAGACGAATCAATATATGTGGATGCAATCTTTGTGCATCTGCCTGGCTTCCCCTTATGAGTGGAGGGCCTGTCTTTCCCTCCCCAATGCATAACAACATACCAACCCATGTAAGTGGAAGGGACTAAGATGATGTTTGGCGATGAAATAACTATTCTAAGGGACCTGTATGGTGGTTGTCATTACTTCTTAGCAGTTTTCCAAACCCGCAACAATAGTAAGTAGTAATTGCAATTACTACTTAAAAAGTAGTAATTGCAATTAACCTGGTGATGGAAAAACAATGTAAATTCAGATAATATGGCGTTTTTGACTTTATATATTAAGCTTATCTGGAATTGGAATTCCGGCCAAACCGTGGGGCCGATCCGGCTGAAATTTGGCAGCAAGGTTCCACTCCTGACTGGTAATGGAGATTGCAAAGCTCATTCCGGTCACGTAACCTGAAGTGCGTCAAAATGACGGACTTAGTAAATTCCTTCAAAAATCTTCTTCTCCAGACTCACCAGTCATAATGATACCAAATTTGCGTTACAACATTAGGACAGGTTCCTGATGTTAAATTGCAGAGGTCATGCCGATCTTGACACGTGTAAAAATGCCCGTTAGTCAATTTCAGTCAGAATGCGACCAAATTTGGGGTACAACATTAGGACATAGCATGTTAAATTGTGGAGGCCATATCGATCACTTGACTGGAAGTGTGTAAAAATGGCGGACTTTGTAAATTCCTTTAAAAATATTTTTCTCCAGACACACCAGTCAAAATAAGTTAATCATAGGTCTTACTTGTCTAGTATGAATATGTATTTTTCCCCTCTTTGTAAATCCTTCAAAAAACTGTGGGTCAAGTTCAACCTGATGTCATTTGCTCCTGATGTCCTGATGTCCTATGTCATTTGCAATGTTAAAGGTTACTTAACTCTTTTATCATTCCAATGTTTTGTAGTGATGATATTGGTCAGAAAGCAGGCATCTCTATCAGAATGATTTCAACCATTCTAGCTTTCCTCAAATCAACCTTGGGAACTTCCTCAAGAAGTGGATAAATGTTAGAAAAATCGACCAATACCATCGATGTGGCATAAATATGTCTGCCAATTTAAGCACAGAAGCAGCAGTCTGCGTGTGTGGCACAAAATATTCAAAACAAGAAGAAAATGATTGATTTATCTGTCGTGAAAAATGGAAATGTTATTTGTGTACCTGGACCCGTTCCACAAAACCTGTTTCTACATGTTGAGGTACCGACGATAGTTTGCCTCCTCTTCACGAAGGACACCGTGAGATATTTGACACATCTACCACTTTCTTGTCATTGATCTGGCAGACTATAAAGAATGCAGGATGGAAACCTGATAGACATAAGCATACTGGTCTATTTCATCACGCGGAATCTCATTAATGTGACAAAGAGTTTGGGAAGTCATTGGGTTGTCAAAGAGCATCTTGACATGAACCTTTTATGAGTGTGGTCAACGTACAGCACAACGAATAGGTTACTTGTGTTCTCAACATGTAGAAACAGGTTTTATGGAACGAGTTTAGGTACACACTGTTTGAGTCTGAGATTGAAAGAGGCCCAATAAGATACAGGTAGGGGACACAAAAATGGAAACACCAATGTAAAGTCACTTAATGGGCGTTGTGCCACCACACACAGCTAGTTCGGCCTGTACGCACTGTGGCATAGAGTTCACCAGCGTCTGGAATGTTGCAGGAGGGATGCGGCACCATTCGTCCATGAGAAAGTCAATCAACTCACACCTGTTTGATTGAGGTGGAAAATGCTGTCTCAGGTGTCATTCCAGAATATCCCATAAATGTTCAGTTGGGTTCGGATCTGGTGACTGAGAAGGCCATGACAAATGGATAACATCAGTGTCATGCTCATCAAACCACTGGGCGACCACACATGCTCTGTGACTAGGGGCAATGGGGAGGGGTCTCCTCTTACAGCCATGCTAGCCATAATTATAGGCAACCAGGTCAGTGCAGCATTTTTATATTTGACCCTAAGCATGCTGGGATGTTATTTGCTGAATGAACACATGGGCCATGTTTACTTGTATGCTTGCCAATATATTTGTGTGTAGCAGTGTTTCCCATGAATTTTGGGAGAACAGCATACATGCCAGCCACCAGTGAGATACTTACCTCTACAATCTCCCCGTGAAATGCAGATTAACAAGGTAGAAGAATCGCAGCACCGTACGTGGGACAAAGCACGGGAGCATTGTGTAGCCCAGGGTGGAGACCTACTGAGCATGGACAGGCATCAAGAGGAGGATTTTATTATAGCCCACCTGTGAGCTCCATTGAAATATCAGTTGTAGATAAATAATTGGTTCATAACTCATTATTATGTATGCAATGCATTGTCATAAAATTACAATGTAGGCCCTTCTTTGTTGAGTAAGTACAAAGTGGTGTATTTTGTAGCTGTACAATGTGAAAAACCATTGTAGCTCATCGGACTTTTATCCAACCTCTGGTCCCGAGGCTGCCGGCCATAGATAAATCTGCGCTCTGACAGGTTGCTAGTCAACCGTGGCCTCCGATTAGAATCACCTCACCTAGCAGGGATTTTGCTCCTTGGGTACGTTACCTTACCGTTGGCATGGCAACCCTAATTAGGGGTGAAGCTCTCAACAACCACTCACCTATTTATTATGTACAGCAGAGTGAACGTGGATGGCTGTTGGCTAAGAGTCCAACGAGTCATACTGTACTTGCTCAAACACCCCCATTTCCACCCGGGGACATCAAGAGCCATCACAGGCCCGGGACAAACAACCTTGCAGCCAATCCCATGCCCGCCCCGCCCCCCTCCCAGAATCCTGGCCCAACTATAAACTTTTTAGTTTTACAGACTAGGTCTTATCGGCGGACCTCGGGGCTTAACTCAACTGACCTCGGGGCAGAGACCCCAACCCCTCCCCACCACCCTCCTCCCCCCAACCAGTCTTATTGGTCCACCATCAGTCCCAATCAATAAAATGCAATCACAGTCCCACTGGCTTCCATGTAATCAGTAATGTTGACAATAATAGCTGCTAGGCCCAGCTAGTTATCAGCCACTGATGTAGCAAGGCTGGTTTGCCTTGATGAATAAATCATGCAAATCAAGCTCATAACGGCTAAATACGGACCATCATATATATCATGAACAATCACTACTCACTTGTGGAAGCTTAAATTGTGTTATTTTGCTCCAGTTTGATAGTTTATGCAGTTTATCGCAAAACATTCATATTCACTGCTGCAACGCGACTTCCTGGAAGACACAGCCATCATACATACTCCAAGATGGCTGACAGAAATACTGCGCCAAACACCGGCATGTCCATTCTATTGTGTGTGTGTGTGTGTGTGTGTGTGTGTGTGTGTGTGTGTGTGTGTGTGTGTGTGTGTGTGTGTGTGTGTGTGTATATCTAAGAGTGTGTGGGTGTGGGTGTGTGTGTGTGTGTGTGTGTGTGTGGGGGTGTATACATATACATATATTTCTATAGTTGGGGCTACACACACACATACACGTGCACGCAATCATAGATATATACACACCCACATACACACCCACATACACACACACACACACACACACACACACACACACACACACACACTCTTAGATATACACACCCACATACACACACGCACGCATACACGTGCACACACTCATACATATACACATCCGCACACATGCACACCCACACATGCACACACACACACACACACACACACACACACACACACACACACACACACACACACACACACACACACACATACACACCCACACATAAACACCCACACACGCACACATACACACCCACACATACACACCCACACACGCACACATACACACACACACACATACACACACGCACACATACACACCCACACACCCACACATACACACCCACACACGCACGAAGTTGGACACATCGAGACCTGAGAGGGCTCCGTTCCACCATCTGAAACACGCATTTGGAGATGGCACACACACACAGAATTGCCTTATTCAATATAGTAGGATGTCGTCATTATATATTTGAAAGAAAGATGGTTTCTTAAAGATAGTTCTTGAATAATTATTTTTTTATTTCACACTTGCTTGTAATAAATAAATTAGAATAGGTGTGTTTTCATTTTAATTTGCCAAACGTGCAATCACATTGCACCCATTGTTATGAAGCATTTAGACTCATTTAACTTTGCTTATTTAAACAAAAATAAAATGCCCATAATGAGACAAATTTTGATTCATTTTTTCATGTAATACAATTTAAAGTTATTAAATTCTAGCTTTTTAATTCTTGACTTTAAAAAAATGATCACAATGTGTTAAGAATGTTGTTTTTTTTTGGCAAAGCAGAACACCAGTGAACGAGGGCGCAATGGAATACGGATATTGGTACAACATGGACCACATAAACTATTGGACAGGCCTGCACTATCAGGACCCACACCAGGGGGCGAAGTGGAGCGACGGCACGTTGGTACGTTACAACTCAGCATTGTAGGACATCAGGATAAGCCACTTGGTGGCCTCACCTGGCTGCATTTAATTACTCCCACCAGGGAGTAATGCATTCACTCGTGTCCGTGTGTGTGTGTGTGTGTGTGTGTGTGTGTGTGTGTGTGTGTGTGTGTTCGTGTGTTTGTGAACAAGATATCTGGAAAAGTTCTGAACGGATTTGGATGAAAGTTTGTGGGATGATTGCCCTTGGAATAAGGAAGAATTGATTAGTTTTTGGTGAAGCTCAGGATATTATTCCCGATCCAGGAATTTTTTCAAGGATTTTCTTTACCATTGGAAGATCGGGCTCATTTTTAAAAAAACATTATCTTCTATATATTCTATATTTAACATTGTGATATGAAAATAGTTTTCATATTTGTTGTAAATGTAGTTTAAACACGTGGTTATGCGTTAGAGCGGTGTATTTTTTTTAGCAGCGTCGTCTTCAATGTTCATTTTTTTTTTTCTAATAAAGACATATTCTGTCATTTTAAAACCGCCAAAGTGTGTATTAGGTTTCCCCGTTTCATAAAATGTATCGTTTGATACGTATAATTTTTTATTTTTTTTCTACCTCAGAAGAGATATCAACATTTCTCTCAGCGAATGTCAATCACAGTGTCAGTATTTGATGAACTTATAAAGACTTAGTTCCAGATTTGTCAATGGCTGAGGTATATTAACAAACGAATAAAACAGATTTGGCAAAATTCCAACTTTTTTTTTAAAGAGCGCATATTCACCCAGGGTTGTGATGCTGAAGAAGGAGAAACCTCGCATGGGCTTCCCAGACCAAATAAATAATTCTGGTTCTGGCTCTGCGATTTTCATGTTTATTACTCCCGCCAGGGAGTAACGCATTCGATCGTGTCTGTCCGTGTGTGTGTGTGTGTTCGTATGTTCATGTGTTATTGTGTTTGTGAACAAGATGTCTGGAAAAGTTCTGAACGGATTTGGATGAAAGTTGGTGGTGTGGCGGGCACAAGGGGTAATAATTCCGTGCACCAGTGGGTGGCGCGAGCGTCCAGGCGGGGAACTGAAATGCATGCCCCGCCTTTCGGCCGATCGGCCACGCCCGGGGGCAAGGCGTGGCCTCGGGACATATATGCGGGCTCTAAGCTCGAGCCCGCCCAGTGCTGATAGGCGAGCTCTCCGCCCAGTGCTGACTCTTGTTTGTATCCACGCGTTGTGGCCTACCTCTCTGGCAATCGAGTCGTGTGTGCACAGCACCACACTGGTGACCCCGATTGGTTCAGCCGTTGCTGACCCCCGAACGCACCATGGCTACCAACGCCGTCGCAATCAAACTCCCGGAGTTTTGGGAAGCGCTAGCCGACGTTTGGTTTGTGCAAGCCGAAGCTCAGTTCCAACTCCGGGGCATCACGGCGGACGAGACCCGGTACTACCACGTGGTCGCCGCCCTCGGGCCCAGCACTGCCGCCCACGTCGTGTCGATCCTTCAGCGCCCGCCGGGCGACCACAAGTACGAGGCGCTCAAACGTCTCCTCCTCGCCACGTTCGGGCTCACGGAGGTCGAACGTGCCGACCGCCTCCTGGACCTTCTCGCCCTCGGCGACACACGACCATCCGTCCGGATGGATTTCATGCTGTCCCTGCTTGGAGACCAGCGCCCGGATTTCTTGTTCCGCGCACTTTTCCTCCGCCAGCTACCGATACAGGTGCGCCTCGCGCTGGCCGGTTCCAACATCACGGAACCCCGCGCCCTGGCCGGAGAGGCCGACAAGTTTTTCGCGGCCTGCGACACGCGGTCAGTGTACCGTGCTGCCGTAGTGGATCCCGGTGCAGAGGCTACAGCGCCCCCGGCTTCCCTCGTGGCTGCTGCTGCGCCCCGCCCACTACCGCCGCCGCCACCACCACCGCCGCCGGCGCGGCCGCCACCGCCGCAAACCTGGTGCTACTACCATGCCAGGTTCGGCCGCAAGGCTAAAATGTGCCGCCCGCCGTGTTCTTTTGACGGGTCGGGAAACGACCGGGCCGGCGCTCACTTGCGGCCCTGAGCGTCGGCCATTCCGGCAGCCTCCTGTTCATCACGGACACCTTGTCTGGGCGCCGTTTTCTTTGTGACACGGGAGCGCAGGTAAGTGTCCTCCCTGCCTCCGCGTCCGACAAGCAAGCCGCGGGCCGGGGCCCCGCTTTGCTTGCCGCCAACGGTACACCTATCCGCACATTCGGGAGGCGTTGCCTCTCACTGCGGTTCAGAGGGCAGCGCTTTCAATGGTCATTCGTCACCGCCAGCGTGCCAATGGCCCTGCTCGGCGCGGACTTCCTATGTGCGCATGGGCTGTTGGTCGACGTTAAGCGCAGACGTCTCGTCCAGGCCGAAACCTTTAGCTCACTCGCTTGTTCGCTGAGCGGCTCGTTGAGCAGCTCACTGAGTGGCTCACCGAGCGGCTTGCCAAGCGGCTTGCTGAAAGGTTCCGTACTGGCAAGGTTAGTCTGCACGCTTCCGGCAGCGGACGAGTTTACACGCCTCCTCGCCAGTTTCCCGGCCCTCACGCGGCCCACCTTCTCAGCGGTGGCCGTCCAACATGGGGTGGAGCACCATATCCCCACGGTTGGGCCACCGGTCTACACCCGGGCACGCCGACTCGACCCCACGAAGCTCGCCATGGTGAAAGCGGAGTTCGCCGCGCTGGAACGGCTGGGTATCGTGCGACGCTCCAACAGCGCTTGGGCCTCTCCTCTGCACATTGTGCCGAAGCCCGGCGGCGGATGGCGGCCGTGCGGTGACTACCGCCGGCTCAATGATTCCACCACCCCCGACCGCTACCCGGTCCCGCATATCCAGGACTTTTCCGCCCGGTTGGCAAACACGACCGTGTTCTCCAAGGTGGACCTCATCCGGGGCTACCACCAGGTCCCCGTACAACCGGACGATGTCCCAAAGACGGCCGTCATCACCCCTTTCGGCCGCTTTGAGTTCCTGCGGATGCCTTTCGGGTTGAAGAATGCGGCCCAGGCGTTCCAATGGCTCATGGACAGCGTCTTGCATGACTTACCTTTCATCTATGTCTACCTGGACAACATCCTAGTCGCGAGCGTGTCCCGGGAGGAGCACCTGCTCCACCTCCGCACGCTTTTCGAACGCCTGGGCCAGCATGGCCTGATCATCAACTCCGCAAAGTGCCGTTTCGGCATCGCCGCCATCGACACACTTGGGGCACCGCATCACCAGGTACGGGGCAGTCCCTTTACCGGCCAAGGTGGAGGCGGTCAGGGGCTTCCCGCGCCCCCGCACGATCAAGCGGCTCCAGGAGTTCCTGGGCATGGTAAATTTTTACCACCGCTTCGTGCCCCACGTCGCCCAGCTCCTCCGCCCCCTGCACGAGGCCCTCTGGGGCAAGCCGGGCAAAGGTGACATCGCCTGGTCGGAGCCGATGGCTGCGGCGTTTGCGGGCGCAAAGCCTGGCCCTGGCCAACGCCACCATGCTGGCGCACCCGGCGCCCGATGCACCGATCGCCCTCACCACCGATGCGTCGGACTACGCGGTGGGCGTGGTACACGAGCAGTGGGTGCATGGTGCTTGGCATCCCCTGGCGTTTTTTCGCCGGCAGCTTCTCCCGCACGAACGCCGCTACAGCACCTTCGACCGCGAGCTGCTCGGGCTCCACCTGGCGGTCCGACACTTCCGCCATCTGCTTGAGGGCCGCCCGTTCACGGCTTTCGTTGATCACAAGCCCCTTGTGTTCGCGATGGCCAAGGTCGCCGAGCCATGGTTGGCCCGGCAGCAACGTCACCTCTCTGCTGTGTCCGAGTACACGACGGACATCCGTCACGGCGTGGGTAAAGACAACCCGGTGGCGGATTGCCTTTCCCGGTCCATCGCGCACGCGGTCCACCTCGGGATCGACTATGCCCGGATGGCGGAGGACCAGACCGCCGACCCCGGCGTCCAGGCCTTGCGGACCGCCGTCACGGGCCTCCGCGTCACCGAGGTGCCGTTCGACATCGCGGGCGCGGCCCTCCTGTGCGATGTCTCCCTGAGCCGGCCTCGCCCCATCGTGCCCGCTGGCTGGCAGCGCCCGGTTTTCGACGCCATCCATGGCCTGTCACACCCGGGCAGGAAGGCCTCCCAGAAGCTCGTCGCGGCGAAGTTCGTCTGGCATGGCCTCAGGAAGGACGTCCGTGACTGGGCCAGGACGTGCCTCGCGCGCCAGCGCGCAAAGGTCCACCACCACACCTGGGCCCCGTTGGCCCCGTTTACGGTGCCCGAGCGATGGTTCGACCACGTCCACGTCGACTTGGTGGGACCTCTGCCCCCCTCGCGGGGGTTCACCCACCTCCTCACCATGGTGGACCGCACCACCCGGTGGCCGGAGGCCGTGCCCTTGGCGGCGACGGCTGCGGCTAACATCGCACACGCTTTCATCGCCACGTGGGTTGCCCGGTTTGGTGCCCCCTCGGACATCTCGTCCGATCGCGGCCCCCAGTTCACCTCGGAGCTCTGGGGCGCGGTGGCGCAAGGGCTCGGCATCAAACTGCACCGCACCACGGCCTACCACCCCCAGGCCAATGGCCTGTGCGAGCGCTTTCATTGCTCCATGAAGGCCGCACTCCGGGCCAGCCTCCACGATGGCAGCTGGGCCGACAGGCTCCCCTGGGTCCTGCTGGGCCTCAGGACGGCGCCCAAGGACGACCTGCACGCGTCCTCGGTGGAGCTGGTCTTGGGACAGCCGCTGCGGGTGCCAGGCGAGTTTATCCCCGACTCCACGGCTCCTTGGTCTGCGGCACAACAACGCTCCACCCTGCAGGAGGCCGCCAGGAGGTTCGCCCCGGTGCCCACGGCACACCACGGTTGCCCGCCCTCCAACGTCGCCCCAGAGCTTCGCACGGCGGGGTACGTTTTCATCCGACATGACGCCCACCGGGCACCACTGCGGCCCCCGTACGACGGGCCTTTCCGCGTGCTGGAGACCGGGGACAAACATTTCACCGTGGACATCGGCGGTGCCCCGGATCGTATCTCCGTGGACCGCCTCAAGCCGGCCCACCTCGATCTGGACCACCCCCCGATATATATATCGGTGTCCTGACAGTCAATGATGACGGGATCCTGATAACCTTGTGTCCGAAGTGTGGTATATGTTGATATTAGATTGTATCGGCTTCTGAGTGTCTGAACTGGAATGCATCCAGGACCTCGCCAGACAGTAGATTGCTGCAACTTGTTCCAACGGAGTATACCACTCCTTTCTCAATATCAGAAGCAGCTTTGCAGAATGCATCTTTGATGAAGTGTTGGAGTCGGATTTTATTACTGGATTTGCTGAGCTGAGACTGGAAATCGCGGGCTGATGGGAATGGCTCATCAGTTTTCATCAATACATTTGGAACCGCTCCGGTTTTCTTTCTGCTATCCCTCTCATCATCCTTGACAGATTCAGGGTGATCATATGGATCGTTGATGCAAAATATCTGTGCAGCTGTAGGATGTCCACTCATCACCAGATGAACAACTTTGTTAGCGTAGTCACCCCAGGTGTAGCAGGTACTGTCCTGTTTCTCTCGGTCCTCAACAGTTGGTGTAGCCATGCACCATATCATTCCCATATCCACCACAGCTGTGTAAGGGGTTGTAATGTTGGTAGACTGCAATGAGAACTTCTCAACAAGCTTGCTCTTCTGTAATTTTCGGTATGTACCGTTGACCTTGAAAATGGGGAGGCATTCATCAGTGACACGATGCTCCAGGATAGTTGGAACTGCAACTTTAGGGGTTACCTGCTTTGTTCACTATATGCAGATTTTCGCTTTTCAGCTTGCTGGAGCTTTCTCTTGCTTGAAATAGACAGGTAACATTCCTTGTGCATGTAAAGACCTTTGTGTCCCTTTTCCCAGTTGACACTCTCATACACCCTGCCAAACCTATCTAGCCCCCTCCAATTAGCTGCTTTTTCCAATTTAGCTCCAATTAGCTATCAACAAATAGTTGGGATGTGATGCGATGACTGATCAGTTGTAGTGGCAGTCGGTGGTCTTTTGCTAGCAGAAATCCAATGATCCTGTGACAAAATAAACAGCATAATTTCAAATAGTAAAAAACGACAAAATTTCGGAAGGTGGGACATATTCAAATATTCAATATGGCCGTTGGCAGCCATCTTGAATTTCATGTTAAAGATTATCACAAAATGAGAAAATAACCACTGAAATGGAATCCTGGTCATAAAATTAAAAAAACACTTCATAATTCATGCCTGTATGTTAATTTATTCAAGATTTATGTATTTTTTTATATTTCCAAGATTGCCACTGGCGGCCATTTTGGTTTTCATTCTGAAGATGACCTCCAAGTCGGTAACACCGGGAATGAATTTCCTGCCATATAATTACTTGAAAACAATACCTTAATCGTCTTCCTACGTCAACTGGTTTGGAAGATGTGAAATATTCATATATTCAATATGGCTGTTGGCGGCCATCTTGGATTTCACATTGAAGATGACCATGAAATGAAAATATAACCACTGGAATGGACTCCTGGTCATTAAATTCGTCAAAAACGACACTTATATCATGTCTGTAAGTTATTTTACTTAAGAGATATGTAATTGTGTAATTTCCATTTTGGATTTTGCCCTCTGGTGGAGTTGGCCCACACTTTTGGGAGGGGCATAGGAGCTCATTTTTTTCTAAATACCCTAAAGTACCAAAATCCATCCTCAAACGAACCTATGCTCTCCATGGTCACGGGAGTCCTGGATATGACCCGACTACACTGAGCACGTCAAATATCCAACACGAGCAGAAGTACCCGGCGTTGCCGGGCGCGGGCGGAGGAGGGGAGAGGAGGAGGAGGGGGAAAGGTGGGAGGGGTGAGGGGAGGGGAGGAGGAGGAGAAGAGGAGGGGAAGAGGGGAGGGAGGGGGGAGGAGGAGGAGAGGAGGAGGGGGCAGGGGCAAGGGGGGAGGGGGGGAGATGGGGAGGGGAGGAGTTTGACGAAGATCCGTTCAGCCATCTCTGAGAAAAATGGCGACACACAGACAGACAAACACACACACACACACACACACACACACACACACACACACACATCTCTCTTATATAGTAGATGAGTATAATATTCAACATTTTAAGAGTTAAAGTGTTTCATATTATTCAACATGTTAAGCTGTGTGAGACAGAATATTTTAGGTTTTTAGAGGTTTCTTTTGTATTTGCAGGTAAATCGAGAATTTGAGCGGTCTGTGCCCCCTGGGTACTGTGGTACAGTCGCAGGCGTTGTCAAAATGGGTGCATCATATATGTCTTGCGACAATCTCGGCAACTGGATTTGTGAGATTCAAAAAGGTACCATCAGCAAAAACCATGCACACACAGAGTTATGTAAAACGTCACTCATGGGTGAACGCCTAAATTGGCAATTTACATCTCCACATCTAACTTATATGATGTGGATGATAATCAGTTCCCACTTTCTCTTCTTAGTTTATACCCTCTCTGTTTTCCCTTTTTCACAAATAGGTATGTCCTACTTTATCCATCATAAGCATATAACTGAATCGATTGAAACAAACAAATAACAAGAAGAAAAAGGCATATAATGTCATAGCCCCTGCAGTTTCCGTAATTTTGCTGTACGGAGTTAATGGCCGTCAGTCGAACATCTTTGGTCGGATTACAAAACAAAATCTTCTGCATATACTATACTCTCATGTATTGTCTTTAAAATTATTTAAAGTTCCCTCAAAATAAAAACAATTTTGGCCCCTACTCCCTCAAAATAAAAACAAATTTTGGCTCCTATACACTCAAAGTAAAAACAATTTTGGCCCCTACTCCCTCAAAATAAAAACAAATTTTGGCTCCTATACACTCAAAGTAAAAACAATTTTGGCCCCTACTCCCTCAAAATAAAAACAAATTTTGGCTCCTATACACTCAAAGTAAAAACAATTTTGGCCCCTACTCCCTCAAAATAAAACCAAATTTTGGCTCCTATACACTCAAAATAAAAACAATTTTGGCCCCTACTCCCTCAAAATAAAAACAATTTTGGCCCCTACTCCCTCAAAATAAAACCAAATTTTGGCTCCTATACACTCAAAATAAAAACAATTTTGGCCCCTACTCCCTCAAAATAAAAATAATTTTGGCTCCTACTCCCTCAAAATATAAACAATTTTGGCTCCGATACACTCAAAATAAAAAACAATTTTGGCCCCTATATCCTCAAAATAAAATTTTTTGGCCCCTACTCCCAAAGAAAAACAATTTTGGCCCCTACTCCCTCAAAATAAAACCAAATTTTGGCTCCTATACACTCAAAATAAAAACAATTTTGGCCCCTACTCCCTCAAAATAAAAATAATTTTGGCTCCTACTCCCTCAAAATATAAACAATTTTGGCTCCGATACACTCAAAATAAAATTAATTTTGGCCCCTATATCCTCAAAATAAAAAAATTTGGCCCCTACTCCCTCAAAATATAAACAATTTTGGCTCCGATACACTCAAAATAAAATTAATTTTGGCCCCTATATCCTCAAAATAAAAAAATTTGGCCCCTACTCCCTCAAAATATAAACAATTTTGGCTCCGATACACTCAAAATAAAATTAATTTTGGCCCCTATATCCTCAAAATAAAAAAATTTGGCCCCTACTCCCTCAAAATAAAAACAATTTTGGCCCCTACTTCCCTCTCATTCCCCATGAGGATAGAGTCAGTGTTGCAGTTAGGGTATGTGAGAATTGGGGGACTATGCTGAGGTTAAGCTGTAAATCCATATCTATTGTGTAGCTTTGTTGATACTTGTCTAACTTGTGCATCTAACTAATGCATCTGTGTGTTTGGCTGTTTGTTGGCAGAATAATTCGACAATATGAGCAGCTATAATCTTCAAATTTGGCATCGTTCAATATTGCAGTATACAAACAGACGTGATTATTCTGTACTCACGTGCCAGCCAATGGCCGCTGCGTGAGTAAATATACTCCTGTACCAAATCTCATTGTAAACCGCTCCTTTCCTATTCCGTCTCAAGGTGCTGCATGACGTCATCGAAGGGCACCGAAGGGGGCCCGGTGATGACGCCCGCTGTGAGGGAGTACTCAGTTTTCACTCCGGTTTCTTTCTTTCTTTCTTGTTTGTTTTCTTTGTTTGTTTGTTTGTCCAGGCGATATCTCAGCCATCCTTTGAGCTCGGAAGCTGAAATTTGGCCACAATGGTGAACATGTGTTTTGACAAAAACAGTATTTTTTATTTTTTGATTAATCAGTTAATTGATAAATTACTTAATTATAAGCGATTAATTAAGTACTTATTTATTTTCTTTCTCATCTGGGCAATATCTCAGGCACATTTTGAGCTAGGAAGCTGATATTTGGACATGAAAATGCCCAAGTGATTTGGCTGGAAAGGATATTTTAGATTTTTTGATTAATCAATTAATCAATCAATTATTTAGTCATTCGATTAATTACCTAATTAATTCATTTTCAAAAAGTTAAAGATTCGGATGAAACGGTGGTGGTTTAGCTATATTATTAGCTAATTGATTAATAAATTATTTATTTTCATTATTAATCACTTATTTATTTTCCGTCTCTATGTGCTGCACAACGGAATCGCCGGAGTGCCAAAAGGTGCTGGAGGATATGTTGTTTATTTATTTGGCATGGGGGCGGTGTACTTTGAATGTATCTGTACTTGTTTTCGATTTTCCCTTGTGAGCTCAAACTGGAAGTCATCTGAGACTTTCACAATATGAAACTCTGTCAAATTTGGGAATTCTAGCTGCCCTCGAGTCCAGTTATTCTGGCGTGAGTGAATGTCCTGCATTGTACCAGTTCCAAAAAAATTATATCAGAAATGTTTTCATACATTTGGATACTTTGGGAATGTTCCAGCAAGTATTTGTGTTGTTGCAGGAAAGGATGTCAAAAAAGGGGAGCTAACACCGACAGGTAAAGTGCAGTGATTCTTCTTCTTCCTTTTAATTGCAGACATCACAATGACACTCCTTGAAAGTTACTTGCTGACAGTTGCTCAAATTGTTGTTAAAATATTCTGGTATTCTCAACAACTTTAGTCACTTTCATTTAACTACAAAACAAAAATTTACAGGTATTGGGCAATAATATTTAAAAAAATAACCTTTTGTGCTGGAATGAATCTTGAGCATGCAAGTGTGTGCATCCATCAGAGGATGCGGGAGGACCCCGTCTGGGCCAAGACCGTTCGTCGATCTGAAAGATTCCGTGAAGAGTGTGCGAGTTATCGCCGGCGCCCTGAACAAATTCCAAATTCCTGCACTGACTGACTGCAAAGAAGGCAATGGCAAACCATGCGCAGCGTACCCCTTGCCAATGGACAAATTTGGCAGCACTAATGGTCTGGAAAGGGTATGAATAGCTGATGATTAATCTTCCAGGAAGGTTTGTCTCAATGAAAACAAAAAGTAGATTTTTAAAACATTTTAAAAACTTTTTTTTTAAATAACAATCTTAAAAACAAAATGAAAGAATTTTTAAAAAAAAAAAATGCAGAAGATTTTGAACTGAATTGGAGATAGTATATGGCCAGAGCCGAGGAGTCAGTGTAGTTGCTCAGACATTAAGGAGGTGAGTGTTTAATTGGCACTTTCATTTGGTAGTTCATTCATTCATTTTAATTCATGTAATTTAACCAGTCCATAATTATCTCTATTGCCCTGCTTGTTTTATTGGCATCACAGTCTAAACGCTTGCTTCATGACAATTTATTTTCACATCCTGTTCAATAGTTATATGTCGCCATTGTATCCGTATGTGCACGTTCTTAAGGAATATATGTGTAAGTTCCAGTATATTAAATATATGTACGGAAGAGATTATTAACAGCATTAGGTTTCAATGTGAAGTTCTTCAGACCGAGAAAGCATGGACTGAAAAGCAGGATTTGTTGTATTAACAGCACACAAATTTGGACTCATGAGGATAGATGACGAGGTTAATAAAATGGTTGTGTTTAACCCAACAAAGATAGTGTGGAACCGATTTCGTGGACATTTAGATGTGTGACAATGAAGAACTAATTCAATTTTGGTGAAGATCTGAATTCGGATGCGAGAAATTAGAAGTGATTCTTCACCATTGAATGATTGTGTAAAAATTATATATAGCACGGTATCTCAAAGTTATGGACGGATTCGGACGAATCTTGGTGGACAGTTTGGTTGTGTGACGAGGAAGAATTGATTCAATTTTGGTGAAGATCCGAATCCGGTTATGAAAATTGTTCAACTGATTCTTCATCATTGAGAGATGGGGACAAAAACGATATATAGCACAACATTTCAAAAAGTTGCAGACAAGTTTTGACAAAACTAGGTGGATGGGTTGGTTAAGTGACAAGAACAAACCGCTTAGATTTTGGTTCAGGTCCGAATCCAGATCCGGCCCATCAGTGGGATACAAAACATAAACTGTTCAGCCTGGTGGAGGTATGTGCTCTACTTCGTGCTGTTCTGTTATTTTTTTATTTTTTTTTAACTCAAATAGGTCCCACTGTTGAGAGGGCACTCCATAAGGGGAAGTTAAGTTTTTGTCCTGGAGTTATATAATGTGTAAAAATGTTAATAACCTGTACTCCATGTCCCATTTTAATATACCATTAAGTAAAGGAACTTTTCAAGATTGGCTATATTGTAAAGATTACTCCAATTTAAAAAGAAAGTGAGATACAAAAATTTAACCGTTGAGGTGTTGGCTTAGCGGTTAGGGTGCCGGCTTGGGATCCGAGGATACCTGGGTTCGAATCCCGGTCCGGCGCTGAATTAACGCCTGGGGGGGTTGACTCAGCTTGTTCATCCTTCCAAGATCGGCAAATTGAGTACCACCTCACTGGTAATTCCCTGTTTGTGGCAAGAGGCGACTAACAGGGTTGGCGGCAGCAATGGCACCCGGCTGTAAAACATTGCTTCAAAAAGGAGAGCACTGTGTCCAAAAAAAAGGCCAACCCCCGCTCTGCAGGGAAAAATTGCCTCTAAAAGGCGTTTTTTTTCCCCAATTATTTGAATGACCACTCACATTATACAAAATACAAGTTCTACATCTCAATATAGGAAAATATAGCATGGGGAATACCCCAGGGGTCTCTATTTTGACCCCTGCTTTTCATTCTATACATGAAATGGAGACGAATGTTAAAAACTCCATGAAATGAACTGCAAGAACGAACAAATCAGTGCTTGATGAAATTAGACCACCAAGTACATTAGAAGCACTGATGCCAAAAAATAAATTGTCATGCTCTGGACACATCATTCATGCAGAATATGAAAGTGGAAATTCTCCTTTTTTTCACTTCGTGATCACCAAATAGTGCAATGTCCAAACTAAATCTACCAAAACTTGGGCATTGCCCCAATGCCTCGTTGTATGACCCACCTGTGTGTCTTTGCAGAGGTCTACTCAAGTGATGGCTGGAAGATCCTTGGGGAATGGGAATACCTGTATCACCAAAACAAGTCGCTGCCCTTTGAGAAGGCTCGACAAACTTGCAGAGAAGAAAGGGGAGAACTAACGTCTTTCCACAGCCAGGAGGAACTGATGTTTGCTCGACAAATGGTGTGTCCAGCTCCTCTCGTTTGCTTTAATTCCAGTGAAGCACAAGTAATTTGATTGTAATATATGGCATCCCTGGTGTTGGTGTTGGTGGGCTAGCGGCCCCTGGTGTTGTGTTGGGCTAGCGGCTAGTGTTGGGCTAGCGGCTAGCGGCTAGTATCCCTGGTGTTGGGCTAGCGGCTAGGGTGCCGGCTTAGGATCCTAGGATCCTGGGTTCGAATCCCGGTCGATCGCTGAATTAACGCCAGGGGGGTTGACTCAGCCTGTCATCCTTCCGAGGTCGGCTAATTGAGTACCAGTTCACTGGTAATTCCCTGTTTGTCGTTAAAGGCGGCAAAAAGGGTTGGCGTCAGGAAGGGCATCTGGCCGTAAAACATTGCTTCAAAAAGGGGACCGAAAAACAACAACAACCATGGTTCCCGAAAAAGGCCAACCCCTGCTTTGCGGGGAAAAATGGTCTCTAAAGGTGGTTTTTTTTTTTATATGGCATATATATATATATATATATATATATATATATATATATATATATATATATATATATATACAGTATATATATATATATATATACATATATATATATATATATTGTTACGGAACCCGACGTCGGCCTATGGTTCCCCTTTGAGGGGGGATTAGTCCCCTCGATTATTGCTGACCGACGTGGTCCCTGAAGCTGCACCGCGGCCTCCGGAAAGGCCGGTGCACAGC